>NC_060952.1:97379409-97387598 GCF_022045245.1 Lucilia cuprina | reverse complement strand
AGACTATAGACTAGACTATAGACTAGACTATAGACTAGACTATAGACTAGACTATAGACTAGACTATAGACTAGACTATAGACTAGACTATAGACTAGACTACCAATTTGTTTCTTCTACTTATTCATTTACGCCACAACACTTAGATATCTGGTAGATAGCAAAACATTATTTATCTTCTAACAAATGATCCTGCTGATTATAATAATGTCAATGGTTTGGTATCTGATAGTAACTCGTAGAAAAGTATTTTAGATAATGTTTGAATTGTGCATTATATGCCACTTAAATTTGAACATTGCTTGCATACGAAATTGATTAGAAGATTGAAGTAGACAAAAGAGAAAAAAATCATTTAGAAAAGTGTTAGTAGCCTTTGCGGAACCGTAACATTTACACAACAATGGGTAGAACATTGAAAGACAATGAAGGACAACATTTTGAAGTCAACAAAATTCTACTCAATTGAACAGTAATGCCAAAAACAAAGAGCAAACAACTACCAAGAATATGAATTGAATAAACTGAAGTAGAAGGTATAAATGCTTAAAAGCATTCTATGTTTGTATTGTGAAAGCAAATATTATGGGTGGTATTCTCTTGTTTGTTGTATACCCAAATAGTATTCGCATTTTCATAATGACAATTTTCGCTAAGAGTTTTTGTATGTGTTGAAATTTAAATTTTGATTTCGCTCTTTCCATTTACCTTTGAGTATATTGTTATTATTATTATTATACGATTGTGTGTGTTTATGTTTCCTTATGACTGTTATTATTGAGTACTCTTTTGTGTTGTGTGGCTGCTAATAAAATTCTAACAAATTTTATACATTAATATTATTGACACCAAATAGTATTTAAATTTTTAACAAGCAAGCTTTTTGGGGGAATATTTTTTTTCGAGGGAAGTGATTGAGTTCCTGTGTGTCTTTTGTACCTTTTGCTTAAAAATAAAATTAAATACTACTACATTAAAACACAATTTTAAATAGATTTTTTTTTTATTTTTTGTTAGGACATGAATTTAGTAATAATATTATTGAAGGAATTTATTAAAATTTAACATTTTTTTGCTGCTAATGATAAACAGCGGGTTACCAAAAAATTTTTAAGAAATTGAAATTACAAAACATACAAAAAATGTAATGAATGATGACAAAAAAGCGACAGGTGTTATAAATGTGAAACATTTAGGCTGATGAGTTAAGAAGTAAATCAGAAAGAAATTATTTTTTTTTTTTTTTTTGTTTCCTTGTTGCGATTTTTGTAAGTCAAAATTTTTATATAATTAATTTTTAATGATTTTATAGAAATGTTTTGGGAGGAGCCAGCCGTGTTTATATAAAAGAAATGATTGTGTACAGTAATTACTGAAAAAGAAAGTAGTACTTAATATATAGTAAATTAGTTTATTTACATATGATATCAAAACTCATTAGCGTTTCACAAGCTTATTGTAATTTAAGAAATTCTTTTTCCCAAGATTTATATTAAAACTTTGGGAATAGTTTACGAAGTCTTTATTAAATCTCTAATTAACAGATTAAAATCTGTTATCAGTTCTAAAAATTTCAAATCAGCTTATGTTCCCTGAAAGTAGATTTTCCACTTACTTAAATTAGTCTTTATTTATAAAAAAAAAAATAAAATTTTAAATCAGTTTCAGGTTTTTGTTTGATTACTCGTTACAGAACATCTACTTGTAAGTTATATTATATTTATATTAAGAGTATACTTTTGTTGACGAAACATCATGTAGTTTACAATACCGTCTCGCAACATTGTCTATGACCTACTAGTCAAATGGTATTCCACTCTCGTGAAAATTAATCCTCTCATAAGTTAATGCAAACATGCGCTTAAAGTGGAGTTGTAAAACAATAGTCTTTAGACAATATACAAAATATTTTCACATCAAAATTTAGTTAATAAAAATATGTGCTCTCATTGGGTCACTTTAACTATGTATAAAGCGGTCTAAGAAAATTATCAAATTTTTCAAATTTTTCACAAAAAAAAAAGAAAATCGTAATGTTTTACTCACGCAGCTTATAAAGAACCTAATGACGTTATGGAACAGTCTATGTATAATGATTAAATATTAAACGGCAAATTATTTAAAACAACTTAAGTAAACAAAGTGTAATATTAATATATAACAAAAAAAGTTGTTCATGTTTTCTAAATGGGTTTAAAGAGAAAATTATAATACTGTTTTTTGCTGTTGTATAGAAAATCAGCAGGAACATGTTATTAAATTTTTACAATTCCCAATGTCATCAGCAAAAGACAATATCAATTTGCCAAAGACAAATTTATTGAATTTCTGTTTTTTATTTGTAAAATTGTTTGCAGTACAAGACTTTTATAAATGTGTTTTTCTTTACATCTTCAACTTACCCTCATGTCCTTTAGTGTCATTCATTTAAGTGGGAATTAATATTGTATTGTAATTTATACAAAAAATAAAAAAAACTTTCATAAAGAAAGAAATTAAAAACAATCGCATTAAAATAAATTCTAAGAAAAAAAAATCAAAAAAGATTTTAAATACCTAACAGCAAAAAAATGAATTGAAAAAAAGATATTCTCTTGAAACTTAGCTGTCATTGACAAACAAAATTGATATTTCATGGATACTTATCTCAACTGTGTGCGGTTGTTGTTGATACACAACTTGGAAGCATAATTTAATTGTCTTAATTGAAATCTGAGTTACAGGGAGAAAAACAAAAAACAAAATAGAAAAAAAACTTCAGAACTAACAAAAGGAAAAGAAAGCAAATAAAAAGATAAGAAAAAGAAAAGAAAAACTTGTTTAGGCGCTAAATGCCACATTTAATTTGAATAATGTTGTGAAAATAGGTGTGTGTGTGTATGTGTAAATAAAGTAAAAATACTTTACACAATCACTTCCTTTTACAACAGTCTTATATAGCCTAATGAGATTGAAGGATTTTCGTTTTATGATAACTATGTATCTTAAAAAAACAATTCATAATAATTATAATTGTTAATAAATGTATGCAAAAACACACTGCTTTGTATTCCCAACACCCCTGTAGTTGGGAGGGTATTATTCGTTTATGCTGATGTTTGTAACACCTAAAAATATTGGTCATACATCCATCCTAAAGTATACCAATCGACTAAGAAGCTATGTATATCTGTCATTACGTCTGAGTGTCCAGGTAAAGCTTGTGCAATTTTCAACATATTTTGCATATGCTTTTCTCTTGACCCAAGGACAAACAAAATGTTTGAAATCGGTCGATTATTTCACTTAGCCCCATACAACCGTACCCCCTGAATAGAGCTTTTGGGCTAATATTTATGTTTAGTGTTCTGGTATGTAAAAAAAAGTTTAGTTTGATTAAAGTATAAATGACACTGCCAATTTTTGTAATGATCGGACCTCATTTCACCTAAATATTCCTACCAAAATTTATTAGTATAGTCCCATATATACTTCTAACCTATACTATGAACCCTCTTGCAGAAAATCTTTTTTTTTTTTTTTTGGCAGGAATAAGTAAAAAAAAAATAAGTTAAAAAACTTAATTAAAAAATAATCCACATTTTTAACCTACTCAAGGGTGTAGGGTATCATATGCGATACATTCATATTTGTTATTCTAATGGCTTTACAAATAACGAAAAACATTATTAACAATATTGTTTTTAAAACAAGTTTTTTTAATTCAGTTATAATTATGTGTTTATTGCTCACACGTAAGAGCATATGAGTGCACTCTTACTTGCCCTCCTCGCCAAAAAAAAAAAAAAAACTGTACGTATGATTGATATTAAGTTAAGTTAATTATACGTATGGTGGTATCAATGTCGTTGTCATTATGTGTCACCCATGTAAAGTAAAGAGTGTTACAACCGTGTGAGAGAGATTACTTTAAAATGTTACACATGAATGTAATTTTTAAGTATGAACTTTAGGGTGTCCCGTAAACCATTTTTTAGTATGAATACCTCTCACATTTTCAATGTTTTCTTAGCTTTAGAAAATTCAGGCAATTTAAGATTTGCCCTACAAAAATATTCTTTTTATGTAAGATAATTCATCTATTTGTATAGTTGTGTCTTAAATTTTATAATTGGTTTCAATATTTTCACAAATTTTGTTAAACAAATTTTACAATCTTAGGAAACATTTTATGTGAATTATGGGCAATAAAGAAGGGAATAAAATAGTAAAGAAATTAGATCAAAGGTACCGCTACAATCTAATTTTTGAGAATTTTAAAGAAAAATTGTTTTTGTAAAAATTTTAAATGAAAATTGCGAAAATATTTAATATATGAAAAAAACTGAGATTTTACAAACTTTCATTTTGTTGGACTGTATAATTAAAACATTATCTACGAATTTAGGGTAAATTGAAAAATTTTATTTTTCATGGAAAAAATAAGCAACGTATATTTTCTGAATTAGATCACTATTAAAAGTCGTGAGTGCGAATCAGGGACTTCGAGTTGTTAGTCAAATATTCTACTCAGTGCACGACATATTAATTTAATTTTATTTTATTTTTTGTAAAACACAATTCTTGACTCGTAATCAAATAAAATGTATAAATGACAAAGTTGAAACAAAGTTCTCTTTCAGAGTAAAGGAAAGTCATTGCTAGAGTACCTCTAAATAATGAAGAGACTAAGTAGTTGTCATTGAAAAGTAAGTTGTTGAGTAAGTACAAGCCATTACTATATTTTTGATGTTGAAATTCAAAACCATTTTTGTCCAAATATTTTCTTTTTTTTTTTTTTGGATTTTGTAGTAAATGAGCGATAACTAGGTAATGGCCTTCAATTGTTATTACATACTTAAGTACTTCTTGAGTCCAATGACATCACCGTGTTAAAATAAAATGCTTTTGTTTAAGAAAATTTCAGCATTTTAACCCTTTAAATAATTTGCTGTATATGTATGTAAGGACAACAACTTGGTTGATGTAGTTGTTGTTATTTTGTCTGGTTTTTAGTTAACAAAGATAAACTAGAGGGGCCTTACTAAAGGTATATATGTTTATTCTTTCAACCGTTTGTCATTCTTTTGGAATATTGCCAAATATTGGTTTAATACCACATAATGCCAAGTTAACAAATGTGGCCACATCTGTATTCGGATGTATAGCTAATATTAGGTAGAGTTATTAATATACATAATATAAGTAATTTGTGTGATATGTGTTACAATGTACATTAGGGATATAACTTATTTTGGGCGGAAAAATGCCACAGCTTAAATCTCAGTATGTTAAAATTTTGATTTTTTTTAAATAAAGCATTTAATTCGTTTTATTGTGGAATATTTTTACTTATTGTTGACAAAAAATAGAGATTTTGTACAAGAGGGATCATAGGGGAGAAGGGGTAAATATGGGCCTATCCTTATAAATTTTGGTAGATTAAGTTACGTCTACTACAAAGTCTTTTATGTAGATTTTAATCGTTTTATAAGTAATTATAAGTTAATTTTGACCATCATTTTCTGAAGGGGAGTCTGTATGGGGGCTAGGGTCAAATGAGGCCCGATCACAATACAAATTTGTATTGTCAATTATTGTTCTATAAAACTAATTTTTGCTAATTTTCGTTGACATTATAAAACATTTAACGTACTTATGAGCCTAAAGGCCCGATTCGGGGGGTACGGTTGTATGGGGGCTAGGAGAAATAATGGACCGATTTCAACCATTTTCAATAGCAATCGTCCTTGAACCAAAAAAAGAGTATGTGCCAAATTTTATCAAATTATCTTGAAAATTGCGACCGCACAAGGTTTACATGGACACACAGACAGACAGACAGACAGACAGACGGACATAGCTAAATCGACTCAGAAAGTGATTTTGAGGCGATTGGCATGCTTTAAGGTGGGTCTATTTAAAAATATTATTAGTCAAACACAGATAACTGATTAAAAATCAGCTTTTCTTAAAATATACAATACTCCCTAAAAAAGAAATTTTTATTTATATAACTAAGTTAAAATAGAAAATCCTTTGCTTATTCGACATCATATTCTTGCTTAAAACTTATTTACAGCAAATTTAATTTTATGTTGTTAGTTTGATGTCTTGTAGTTTATATTGTTTGACATAGAAATTTTCCACTACAAGCATTTTGAAACTATGTATTAAGATTATTCTTATATACTTGTAGGAGTATTTCATAGAGTTTCCTAAGATACATGCTTGAGTAACTAAAACTTCTTCATTTTCTTTTTCTGCTTTGTACAGCCTCATCATCATTGCTACTCAGCTTATTATGGTTTGATGATTTGGCATCTGCTTAAAACACTCACACTCTTATAGTTACTTACTCCTAAACGAGAAAGACAGACAGACATATACTTTTAGTTTAAAATAAAGTGTTTCATTTTAGTTTTTTCCATTAACACAAATCGAGTCTATGTAAGAGATTATTTTCATTTCATAGAATAATGTTTAACACTTTAGATTATAACAGATTTTCAAAAGATTTTTCTGTATGAGTGTTATGTAATTAAGTTGAAATTTACCAATTTTTATGTTTAAGTAAAATTAGATGATGTGTTAATTTGATTAACGAAATAAAATATTTATTAATTTGTGTTGGTTTTAAAATTTTATATGTTTTTGACATATGGGACGTATAAGTAATTTTAATTAGATTACATTAAGTATACGCAGGAAATTTTATGTTAGTTTTAAGAAAATCACACTTCGAAAAGTAGCTACAATTATTTGTTATGTGTAATTTAGAAATAACATATTATAAATTATTTGTAATTAAAAATTTTCTAATCAGAATTACTAGCAATTGAAGTTTTCTTCATCAGTTATTTCCCCAAACCGTATTTCTTATCTCCATAAATGACATCCAATGTAAAACTTTCAACTCTATCTACACTTTTTTGTCGATGACAGCCTTCTACAGATTACGACAATGAGGCGCAATAAGAATGGATCCCTTAACAACGACTTGATTCAAATATCTGAAAATTGAGAGACAAAGAGATTTTAACGCCTCCAAGACTTAATGTTGCTTTTTAACACATAATCGCATGAGAGATAATGTTGTTTCAGCTATATTTATGGATCGTGTAAGTAGTAAGGATTTTGAAACATTTGATATTCTGGTCATGAAAATGCAGAGAGATGTAGTGAAATATGTCCGTTATAAAACATACTTCACTCTATTTGATCATCTTATGGGCCGGAGCTTCGAAGTGAATTTTGTAGCTGAACGCGTACAAGAGAGGGCGAAGGTATTTCTATCCAACTCTATGTTTCACTGGGGGTGTTATTTTACTGTTCTATTGATACAATAATGAAGTGTGTTCCTTTGAACGTACGCAGCTAATGAATCTCATCAGGAACACACCCATTTATGGTCGATCGAAGAGTGGACCACACAACACATTACAGTGAAACAAATTTACTGCAGCGGTGTTCCCTGCCTTTTTTGATGCTTAGAGGTTAAAGTAAAATGTCTACAAAGACTACTCTATATATCCTCCTGGAATTAGGAAATTAGGTTCTGTGAGCTATTTTCCTAGTTCCAAAATAATGCACTGCATGAGTAGGGGTGCTAGTCAAAAACAAATTAACCTTTTATCTTTGATACGCCTCCCTAATATACATTGTGTGTGTTTTATAATATTTCTCTTCCTGTATATATATTTCTCATTTATATATCTTTTACATTATTGCCAAAGATTTCTTATTTATTATTTATTAAATCCCTAGAAACCAAAACAAAATATTAATATATATTTAGAAAATATAAATATAAATAAAAAACTAATATTATATACATTTCTTTTAAATGAAAAGAAAACTAAAATTATAAAATTTAAAACAAAAATCAACTTTTAATTAAATGTCAACAAACAAATTAACTATAAGTGAAAAATCAAACAAAAACTACAAAAGTGAAAAATATCAAACATTTTATTTAGAAACAGTAAAACTTAATCTTTATATTTTTGTTTTATAATATAGAAAAAATTTCCTTCCGCTTGTGTAAGTAACCAACCAAACTTTATGGAAAATTTTGTTATTACTAGTGCTTCTTTTATTTAATTTTTATACCCACCATCAAAAAAGATGGGGGGTATATTGTTTTTGTCATTCCGTTTGTAACACATTAAAATATTCGTCTAAGACCCATAAAAGTATATATATTCTGG
>NC_060952.1:97373644-97379309 GCF_022045245.1 Lucilia cuprina | reverse complement strand
ACCCCATGCCAGATCATTCCACGGAAAGGCCGAGGATACATCTGATCATCACCAGTTTATAGTCCCGGCAGACTAGAGGTATTGGTAGCACCTCTTTTCCCCGGGATACTGCAATAACACCAAGATGTAGCTTTCACCAAGGTAACATGCCCCCGGGGAGAGTGAGAAGGGTGTATATAAGTTAATCATTCCGTTTGGAATTTCTATAATAAAATTTTGCGACCTTATAAAGTATATATATTCTGGAACCTTATAGATAGCGGAGTCGATTAAGCCGTGTCCGTATGTCTGTCTGTTGAAATAAGTTTTTAGAAGACCCCAGATATCGGCGAGATCCGAATCTTCAATAATTCTGTAAGACATGCTTTCGAGAAGATCGCTATTTAAAATAAACAAAATCGGCCTGTAAATAACGCAGATATGAGCAAAAATCCGAGACAATCTCTGCAAATTTCATCAAAAAATGTCATATTTTTTCATGCTTTGTTAAATAAGCAACAACAACACTGTATATTGGAAAAAGATGTACACGTGTGTGTAAATATATTTGGTTTTATTCAACTATGTATTTTGTTTTGTATGTTTGGATGCTGTTGGCTTTATTGAGTTGTGTATTTTGTTTTTGTTTTTGTGATTTCTGTTCGTATATTTCGATGTAGGTTGGTTTTATTGCGTTGTTTATTTTGTTTTTGTTTTTCTGTGTTTTTCGTTATGTATGTTTAGATGTCTGTTGGTTAATTTGCCTTGTGTATTTTGTTTTTTATTTCGTTTAGCGTTGTTGTTATTCATTCTGTTATGCTTTTAGTGTAATAATAATGTAGTCGGGAAAAAAATTAAAATTTATAAAACTAATAAGTTTAAAATACATTATGGTGAATAAAGTACTCCTACTTATTAATATAAAACCCTGTTTAAGTGAAAAATCGGTTTTTCATATGAAAACCCTTTTTGTGTTTTATGAAAAAGAGTTTTAAGTTTTTAACCTAGTTTTTAAAATAAAAACTAAAATAATACATTCCTTTATACAAAATTTCTACATAAATTCACTCCGTTTTTTTCTTTCACACCTTATTTCCACTGTCTCTTCCAAAAAATGTCTCTTTAATAGAGACTTAAATTCCTTATCAAATATTTATGCATAAATGAACTTTAAGAAAATATTGAAATATGTGTATTACTTGGTATTTATGTTATTTTTGGTATTCATATTATTATTTTGTACTTTTGTTTTTGATCCTTAATATATTTTTCTGACACTCTAGAGAATTTCATTCACTTTACGCTGTTGAAGTGTTAAAGATGAAAAAAGTACATATTTCAAGAAATTCTCTAGAATAAAATACAATTTTTGTTGTTTTCTTTTTAATTTCAAAGTGTAATATAAGATATGCAGACTTATTCTTATGAATGCATGGATATGTTTTTTGAAGGCATTTTAATATTGATGATTATTTAGATTTGATTAAGGCTAAACACATACTGTCAGTTTTTAACTTTAATATAAAATTAAAGTTAATTTTAAGACTTTCTTTTAACATTTGAAGCGGTTTAAATATCTAAATTCAGGTTTGTATTGCTGTAACTTTCTGAAAATTTTTAAATCTAAAAACGGATAAGAGTTCAGTTATTTAATAAATCTTAAGAAAACTAAAATGTTTTGTCTAGATATTAAAAAATATGTAATATAAAGTGATCTTAAGAAATGTCTATAGAATGTCATCAAAAATGCATTATTCATTTAGATCTATGGTGGCGTATGAGTATTTTTTGAGCTGAACTAGATGTTTCCATACTTTACAAAGTATCATGAAGAGATATACAGTTTATTTGTTATGGCTTAAAGAACACAAAAGTCTTTAAATTATTCTATGAAATATATCACATTATTCATTTAAAGTGTGGGGGCGTATAAGCATTTTTAAGGTAAATTTAAAGTTAATCATACCTTTTTCAATACTTTATGAACAAATTTACAGTTTATTTGTCTCAATTTTCTATTTTTTTTAGATATATTTAAGATCCAAATCTTGTATAATTACATCAGACGTACTTATGAAAAGTTTGCAAAAATCGAAAAAATTTCAACTCATGAAATTATTGATATACCATAACCCATAAAATATGTTTGGTATCTAATATTTTTCCCTGTAAGTAACTTTTGTAAAGTGGTCATTTAATAAAGCAAGTGTCTGCTTAAGTTGCAATAATGTGTTGTTATTCTAACCCTTGATGTTAAAATTCACTTAAATTTACCAACTACTTATTTTCATAAATCACACCTTCTATTTAATTATACCCTACATCACCTTAGGGGGAAAGGTAAATTGCTTTTGTGCTGATGTTTGCAACGTACAATAATATTGGTCCTATACCCACCTTAAATTTTCTGAGTCGATTTAGCTATGTCCGTCCGTCTGCTCGTTCGTCCGTGTAAATATTGTAATCAAGTTACAGTTCGAAGTTTTTAAGATAATTGAATGAAATTCGGTACAATGGAAGATCATGTACCGAATTTCATTCAATTATCTTGTCTGAGATGAAGTTTATTGAAAATTAAGATCGGTTCATTATATTACATACCCCCAAACTACAGGTTGAAATTTTGGAGATAATTAAATGAAATTTAGAGATAAATAAATGATCTTTTATGGTACCGGATACGAAGCCTTTTGAAAATGGTTAAGATTGGAATATTATTTCACCTAGCCCCATACAACTGAACCCGCCGAATGGAGCTTTTAAGTTCATAATTATGTTTAATATACTCGTATCTCGACAAAAAACCAAGTAGAGGGCCTCATTTGACTCTAGCCCATATAAAAATCCCCTTTCAAAATTTTACTTAAGTTTCCACAATTTTATTCAACAATAAATGGCTTAGGGGGACCATACGCCACTTTTTTTCTGAGGCGTCCTCAAATTAAAACCACAATACACATTCTTAATTTTCCTTTCAATTGTTCCTAAGTCATCCTTATGTATATATTTTTTAACTTTTCCGCACTGACCAAAAACGGCGATGCCGCCCCATTCATGAGGTAAATTCGCCAAGGGAAAGGGGCAGATTTGTCATTAGTAAAATAAAATAAAAAATTAAAAAACTGTTTTATACTTTAATTCATTAAACAAAGTATAATCAACCAGATATTTTTTGTTTATTTCACAAAACCTAACAAACAAATTATTACTGATTTTTTTTTATATTTTAAACAAATTTTGTTCTACATCACATGTTCAGCATTACATATATTCGGCACATGTGCCCCACGTTCAGTTCTGGGGTTTAGATTCAATTTTTTTCGGGCTTCAAATTATATTATCGAAAATATTATTATGTCTTATTGTTCATTATTATTGACGTTCTAATACTGACCAATATAGTTTTTTATTCACAAAAACTAAAAAAGTTAGCACAAAAAGTTGACACAGTGAAATATTTTCACAGCCCTTTGAAGAACAATTAATCATGTCTGTCTCCAATCATATGTAAAGTTAATGTTTCAAATTTTCAGGGAAGAGAGATAATCGATAAACGAAAACAAAATTTTATAATGCGATAACATTAATTACTCAGTTTTCAAGTTATTCGCTATTGGCAGATGTGCCCCTATGGCGTATGATCCCCCTTCTACCCTAAGTATATCCGTGGCAAGGTACAATTTAACTTCAATGTTTTATTATAAAAACTATATCGTATTTTAATTTTGTAACAGATGTAAGGTATTACATGGTCGGTCTAACCCTAATATAATTTCTTACTTGTTTGAAGTTGTTTTTCTCTTATTTTAATTTTTAGTAAATGGTACTTGTGTGTATTTTTTTTTTGCACTCAAGGACTCTTGAAGCCAACAAATAAATATTAAAAACCCTACAAATACCTACTGGTGAAATAATTAAATCAAATTTTTTTGGCTTCCAATCCTTTTTTACTCATACTTCACTCATTATACCCCTGAGTGTTTTGTATGGAAATGAAAAAAGTGGTTTTGAATATATATATAAAAGGTAAGATGAATAAAAAACAAAATTCGTATAATTTCATCTAGTAATACAAGTCATTTTGTTTGAAAAATATGTATAAAAAAATAATGTATACAAATTTAAAACTGGCTAGCTATTGAAGTGCAATAATTGTCCTTGAAAAATATTATACTGAAAATTAAATTTTCTATAGTCTTTATTTAATTCCTGCAACGCAATTTTTCAATTTTGTCTACAACCAGCCAAAAATATCTTCAAATACCAAAAATAGAATAAAGTTTTTATAAAAATTACGTGACCATTTCAACATATTTTGATGGACTTTTTTAAAACCATGAAAAAGAAACGTTGTAGTATAGGAAAAGTTGAAAAAAAAATTCGCCACTAAAATATATTTTTTTTGTTGCTTTATATAAAGTTTTACCAGTTTAATGTACGTATACATTTCAGACACAAATATTTTTGTGGTGATTTTGGTTTGTGGGTTGTTTGTTGCTTTCAATAAAATTAAATATAAAATAAAGTGTTAGAATTTTTTTCTTTGCTACGAACTTAAACTTTCTCACTTATATTTTATTTCTTCTCATTTTTCTTTATGGTTTTTTGAAGAAAATTGCTTGCATGGATGTAACAAAAAATAACTGACAAAAAAACCTCATCATCATCTACAGCAGCAACTTGGAATATAGTTGTTTCTTATATAGTTTTTTTTTTGCTCATGTAATCGATTGGCTACGTGTCATAAGGTCAAATTAGAAAACTTAAAATTTTTGTTGACATCAAAACAAAAAACAATATCAAAGATATTTCCTTAAAAAAAAATCTCTTACCTAATTGTAAAAACAAGCAGGAAATGGTAAAATTGTTAAGAAAATAATACAAAAATCTTTAATAATTATTACTATTAAAATGTGTAAAAAATCTAATAAATAGAAAACTTACACATACCATTGTCTAAACCAATAAATTTCTTTAAGAATTTTAACAACAACAAAAATATACTCGAAATGACAGAAAGTTGAATTGATGTGTCAGAAAACTGCTAAATATGATGATATGGCTGATAGTTGTTCATTTTGTAACAACTGCTGCTGATGCTAAATTTGCTGCTGGTCTTAGTAAATGTTGATGATGATACGATGATTAAGTTGTTGTTAATGCTTTTGTTGCTGAAATGAAATATTTCTATAATAACAACTATAAACTAAAAATAAAAAAATTATACTTGCTCTCATAAACATCAAAATAAACAAGTAAGAGTGTTATATTCGGCCATGCCGAATCTTATATACCCACCATCAAATCATTCATGTTTATGTAGAATTTTACTGATGTACTCACATTTTTGGGTCAGTAATATGTCTTAAAGTCATTTTCAGAAGGGGACCTTGGTTTGGTCAATTATAAATCCATTTTCATTAAATTTATGAAAATGATTTTATTTCCTATAAAACTTTTTTATCTCGAATTTTATTGCTTTATATATATGTTATGAGCAGATATGAGCATAAATTTAAGTTCTCATTAAACATGTTTGTGTTGAATATCACCGCTATTGATACATTTCCTAGCGATGAAGTTATTTTCTGAAGGGGGCATTATAATAGGGATAGGAGAAAACGTGAACCGATATTCTTACTTTCAATAAGAATCGATCCTTATAAAATTTGATAGGGAGATTTTG
>NC_060952.1:97354566-97373544 GCF_022045245.1 Lucilia cuprina | reverse complement strand
TGTTATGTTCAAAAAAAAAAAAAAAAATTAAGTACATATATCTCATATTTAAAAGTTTTTTATTTAAATTAAAATTTATAAATATTGGGTTTAAAGAATTTTTTAATAGTTCATTCTTTTCGAAAAAAAAAATTACTGGAACTCGATATAAAAAAATTAATAAAAAAATTTGTGTTAAAAAATTAAGTCTTCACCGTCCTGTTTTTGCAAAACCTAAAAAGGTAAATTATGTAACACTTTATGAGTAAAATACAAAATGTATATAGAAAATATTGTAAATGTTATATAAGCATGAAAAATAAATCTTTATATTTCGGCATAAAAATATTTTATATTTTTACATTTATAAATTTATTACAAAAACTTAAAGCAACAACAGAAAAGTGCTTCCCACTACCTTTTTATGAACTTAAAAGTATAAGTATAACCTGAAAGACCAAATAATCTTTTTTTGGAAACAATAAATAAACTTTGGGATTATTTTTCCATTTAACAGGTCATAAAAGAAGACTATGTTTTTGGAAGTTTTTATTATGGAAAATATACGTAATTGATTTTTATGAAAATTTGTAAGATTTTTAAGAAAACTTTATCATATCATAAAAATAAAATTTATTTTAGACATTGGTTTTTCTAAAAATAAATTATAGCATTATTATTTGTTTCTTTCAAAAGTATTTTATATTTTCTACAATAACATTAATTATATATTTCATATAACGATTAATGAATGTTTTATTTCTTTTCTTTTTTAACTTTAAATCCAGTAAATTACTTATTCTTTCTTTTTAATTAAAAAGGGGAAAAATAAAACTAAAATACGTTATTTTAAAAATATGTTTTTTTCTTCATTAAAACAACGTAACCTCATTAACCTCTACACCAAATTTGGTTGCAAGAATTTCCACAAAAAATTAAATAAAGGTAAAAGTAGAAACAAGAAAATAATGAACATTAAACTCGAACATTTTTGTTGAATTTAACAAAAAAAAAAAAAATACGTTAAAATAAAATACAATTGTAATGTCAGTTATAGCAGCTAATAGCAACAGTCTGTAAAGGAAGCAAATAATTATGCATTGAAATCAGAATCGATTATAGAGTCAACTAGGAAGTCGGCTAAATAATCTATCGTCGTTTAGATAGTTGACTTTAAATTCAACTATAAATCTGGCTATAGCTACGATGATCTATGGATTCCATTACTAAGATAAATATAAATTGTCAACTAATATATCATATCGTGACTTTATTTATATACAGCACTGCATCAAAAGATTTTCTTTAACTCAAAAAAAAAAAAACTCCGTGAACAAATCAAATACAACATGAAAAACTTTATAGTTGTCGGTTTTTATACCCTACACCACTAGAGTGGGGAGGGTACTATACGTTTGTGCTGATGTTTGTAACACACAAAAATATTGGTCCCACCTTAAAGCCGATCGATTCAGAATCTTTTAAATTAAACTCAACAAAACTAACTGTAATTTAAAAATATATCATTTTCCCAAATTTAATGAGGATCGGCCCATGTTTTGAAAATATACTGTTGTATAGTATTAGATGGTTGTCAATGCCTGACTATATTTTCCTACTTGTTCATACTCATTTGTTACTATTTGCATTAATATTGGTATTGAAATTTTCTTGTTGTTTTAGCAACTTTTTCTGCAGCAATTTAAAACAGTGCAAACAGTTAAAAACCCACAAACATATCAACATTAAATTGAAAAAAAAGAAACTATTTCAACAACAAAACCCAACTTACACTTTTCAAAAAAATGTACAGTCCCTAAACCATTCATTAGTTTAAAATAGTGTTAAACCGTCTGTCCATCTATTGTTTAGTTACGATGTTTCAATCTATCGGCTCTACCTTATGCTGGACTATCAGTGCATGTCATTCAAAA
The DNA here is from genome assembly GCF_022045245.1 of Lucilia cuprina. Lineage (NCBI taxonomy): Eukaryota > Metazoa > Arthropoda > Insecta > Diptera > Calliphoridae > Lucilia > Lucilia cuprina. The sequence goes on along the minus strand of NC_060952.1, from coordinate 97,371,631 downwards.
TTGTTTAACGTTTTTATTTATTTTTTTTTTCACTTCTGTTTAAAAGTTCTGCACTAATTATAGTGAAGCATAAAATTAAACTAAATTTATTTGGTCTTTATTTCACTCATTCGATGAATGAAAATGAAATAAATGTAATTTTTTTTCGTGTAAATTTATCTTTTTTCACTCTTTGATATTTTGGTTTGTTTGCTGTTATAGATTGTTATCCCTTTTATATCACTGATATATATTTTAAGGAAAAATAGCAATAAGCAATGAATTTTGTGTTTACTATGTTAATCATTTTCCACACTCAGGTGAAAAAGCACACTTATCAGTTTGAGTTTGGGGTAAGTTGGTAAAGTGGAGGTTTAGTAGACAGATGTTTGTATCATATGAATTTAACCGTTTTTTACATAGAATGAAAATATACCAAATATTCTTTCCCTCCTGCATAATTCAATGTTTCTAGGTTCAATATTATAGACAATTTATAAAGTTCCTTTTACGTGATATAGAATAGGGTATAGAAACAAAGGCAGCAATTTCCATTTCTGCATATTTTCAAATAAGGAGAAGATTAAAAGTTATTTAAAATAAATTCACTTAGAAGTTTACTGGCAAACTGAATCCAAAATTTTTAAGTAAGATGAAGAATGATATGAATATACCTCTCATATGTTTTCACTTTATGTGCTCAATATTATAGAGGATACAAGAAGTAAATTTTGAAAATTCTTAATGTAACAACATAAAGACTCAACAAGAAAAAAATTACCTTATAATGCTGCGTGTTGTTGTTTTCAGAGGATGTCTTGGATTTTTGCTCATATCACTGCTTATAAACCGATGGGTTCCAATTAATTTTAATTATCAAACAGACATACAGACGGACAGACAGACAAACACACAGACAGACAGACAGACAGACAGGCAGATAGACAGACAAGATTTATTGTCACCGCAATCTATTATTATTTTAAAGGAATGGACAAACTTATACATATTTTCTTTATCAGCCACAATTTTCTCGGAATATGGTATTGATAATACAGTCCGACAATTTGAAATCCACAGACTAAACTATAATATATGTATTTTCCAATAATCGGATATTAAGTTAAAAACTGACAAATAAATTCATAACTTCAGTTGACATTGAAATAAAGCTTTCCTGCAACATGACTTGCTCATACTTATAACACATTTGGTAAAACGCCTATCATTTAAAAACTACTTTCTTGCTCTTTCTATTTACTTTTAGTTGTTGTTGCAAAGTTTGTTTTATTCTATAATATTCATGGGGAAAGTAACAAACCAGTAAACAAACGTTAATCCAGTCAGCATTTGCAAGATTTTTGGGTGAAAAGTTACCAAACAGTGTCTTCTTCGATTAGTTATGGTGTGTGAATGTGAGCTAATATATATAAATAAATATATAAATCATAAATTACTCAAATGACTTGAAAAAACGTCAATTGTTATATACACAAAAATATTCCTATAATTTTATGTTTTAACATATTTATGTACTTATAACTGTAAGCTAAGGCTCACTGGGTATATATAGCACGTTTACATATGATTGCGCTTTTAAGCAATAAAAATTCTGCCAATGGCCATTTCCGTTACCTCTATTGTTTGAAATTATGAAATTGTTAAGTAAATTGTTATGTGTATGTGTGTATTTTTATGTGATATGAATAGGGTTGTACTTGATTCCAGAAAGATCTCGATGAATGTCATTATCGAGTAAAATTGGCTTTTTTGTATGTGAGTTTATGACCAATAGTTGATGAAGTGTAATGATTTTATTGGCTAATCGAAGACAAAAAAAAAAAGATTTAAAATTCTGCCTTTATTTTTGTTCAATTACTTCTATAATTTTTTCCATTGAAGTATTGAATGAAGAGAGGTAGAAGAAGGGATTTTTTTAAATCTTTAATTTCTTAAATTGCATTCAGATTTTGTATTAAAATATCAACAAAAAGTGAAGTTAAGTTGCCATGTAGTATATTTTTCTCAAAATCTTCTTCAAAGCTAGTGATCCAAAGCTGTGTGATTTAATAGCTTTAAAAGCACTATAGTTGACTTAATAATGGAGACTGTGGTCTCCCATATAATAGAGTATATTAGTCCCTATCATCGAGAATTAATTTGACTATTTAGTCAGAAGTTGTTTGATTTTTGCGTAGTAGTTTAGTTAACATATAGTTGATACCCACATAACTCATAATTGTTTAAACTGAAAATAAGTTTCAAAATTTAAAAGTATTAGCCATCACTCTAATTGCTGTTTTTAAATTAGTTTTATTATTAACACATAAAAAATGTATATTCGTAATTAATAGCCAAATCAATTTTCATTTAAACACATAATCCAACGAACTTTTAGTATTTTTTTAATTTTTCAGCACGTTATAATAATATTATAATTAATATTCATTTAATGAGTCGTATGTTATAATCGTTTGAAATGTTAAGTAAAATTGTATAACTTTTTTCTTCTTTTCGACATAGTTGTTCAATTCATAAAATTTTTCCTTTGTCCATTCATCCATTTTGCATAATGTAGTTATAACTAGTTTTGTGAAAATAATTATTCTTTCTTTATTTGATTTGTTTTTCTTTTATAACTTCTTTCCATACTCCTAATTCGAGTTTTCTCGTTATTGTTGTTATATGCTAATAATGCAAAACTTAATTATTTTACTGCTAACAATTTGTTGGTTTTCTATTGATAATGTGGTCTAGTAAACTATTTGAAAAAAAAAATAAGAAATGTTATTTTAACTGAAACTATAACAATGTATATGGTAATGATATCAGTTTGTTCTTTTATTCAATTTTTTGGTTATGGAAATTTTTGGAAAATATTTTAAGTGATATAAAACTTAAAATGGTTTTTCTTTGGTTTTTTCATCCATAGAAGTCGAACTTGATATTTTTCAAACAATTTATGGAAAACAAAAGAAATATAATTGAGGTTAAATGGAAAAAACGAAGCACAAAAGTACAGAAGGAAGAAGGAAAAGAGCTGCTTAGTAAGTATAATTCTTTTATGATGCGTTATTGACAGTTCCATATAATCTTTGGTTCAGTATAGATTCGATTTAGTAAGAAACATAGTCTAGACTGATGACTCTTCAGCAGTCATTGTCTACAATAGATTACAGCTGAGTTGATAATCTACAAACGATACTATAGTCTAGGCTACAGTCGACTTTTTAGACTCGTTTGCATTCGACTATAGTTAAGTATTCAGTAGCCGATTTAAAGCTTAGTAATTAGTTTAGATTTTGGTCGATTTTTTAGTCTGGACTATAGTCGAATATTTAGTCGAGCCTTTAGTGTAAAATATGGCTAAGTCTACAGATAACTCCATAGTCTGGGCTACAGTCAACATCAAAGCATATGAATCGTTGATCTAGACTGAAGTAGTTAAGTCAAGGCTATAGTCAAGTTTATATAATTATAATTTTGACTATGGTTTAATTTTTAGAGTATTTCTATATTCGAACTATATAAGAGGCTATATTAAAGTCGATTCCATAATCGAGACTATAGTTTAGTCTCTAGTCGAATTTATAGTTGAGACTATAGTAAAGTGATTTTTAATTTTTCTAAGTTTATCTTGAACACAACAGCTGAGGTGTAAAATCAAGAGGGGAAATGAATTGAAGGAAAACTTGAAGAAATTTAAGGAAAAATTCCTGGCTTAACAAAATGTTACGACAGCAAAGTTGAAAATATTATAGATATGTATATTCATGCACTTTTGTAGGGCAACAACAATCTAATCAGTTGTTGCAACATACAAGTATTTATGTATTGGTAAACATTTGACTTAAGAGGAATTGTTAAATTGAAAATTGTTTTTATACATGTATGAATGCTTGTACATAATTCCACAGATGTGGCAGATATCACACAATTATCCAGCAGTTTAACAAGGTATACCCTTTTAGAAAATATTAACCTTCCTCCAAATTTCTAACTATAAGCAGACTTCAATTGATAAATTTTTGTCTTTTGTGTAGTCGTTATTATAGCTGCACCTCTAGGCAAATCTTTTGTTAACATTTTAGGAAAAATATTAGGTGGCTTTTAAACATTTTTGTTATGTAACTACCCCGAAATACAGGGTACAATAACAGTAAACGTAACTTAAAGAGCAATACTTGAATACTGAAAACTCATACACAACAAATCCAGAAAAAGTTATATAAAACAGGAATGGACAAATATGTCTATAAAATGTAGTTTTAAGTTTCTTCTAAAAATTTATGAGAGAAAATTAGGAAATATCATTAAAACTTTATACAGGTTTCAACTAACTTTTACCTTTATTTTTATGTTGCAAAGAAATATGACAAAATTGAAAACGAATAAAAATTTTATTAATGCTACCATTCCCAGACCTGTAAACATCTATTTTTAAATATGTATGTATGTGTCCTAGCATTGTTTTATTTTGTTTATGATCCCCTCTTCATGTAAGAATGTTATGTGACCGAGTATTGTGTATTTGTATGAGAGAAAAAATGTTTCTGTCTCATTGTATTATTGTCAATGTTTGAATTTTTATTGCTTTTTTACTGCTTTATTTTTATTTTCAATTCATGCGTTTTTTTTTACCTCTTTTTTGTCGTACAATACTTTTGTTGTTGTTATTGTTGCTACAATTATATCAGTATTGCAAGTAGTAGATATAGTTATTGTTTCTAGTTGTTTTCATAAGCTTAAACTAAATTCATAGCCGTTTCTAATCTGAAACTAATTCAATTGTTGTTGGTAAAAATCACGTTTGCTATTTGTTGTTATTATTGTTAACAATTTTGCACTTTTTGCTGTTGTTGTTCATTTCTCCTTTGAGAGGTTAGATGAGTGGTTGTGTGTGTGTGTATGTAAGCTAACAATTTTAAGGCGTTTACGCAATAAAACAGTAACGTAACGCACTTGTACGTGCTTAAATAAAAGTTTGTTGAGAGTTTTCTTATAACATAATAGAATCTAAACTAAAACTAAACTGCATTTTAAGGTTTACTAGAAAAACAAAACAAACTCTGTTATCGCCAACTAATGAAATATTTATTCAATTCCAGGGAATTTACTTTGTTTTACTATTTATTTCCCCTTTTTTTCTAAGTTATTGTTTTGTTGTGTTTTATCATACAGGGTGTGATATTATAACTGGTCTGTAAAAGTTTTAGGAGGAGTGTTGTTTAGCTTTTGTTGTTATTTTTGGAAAATAAAGACAGCAAAACGCCTTTTACTGATTTTGCTGACATAAACAGTTTTTGTTTGGTGCAAATTAAATTTAGTATTTATATAGTTTAGTTGTGATTGGTAGAACAAAAAATTCTATTATCTATTTCTTTAATTCGTAATAACTGTTAAAGATTCAAAATTTATGTGAAATCTGGGATTTGTTTAAGCTATTGTTTAAGTTTTTTAATAAATCGAAAAACTATGGCCTTAAGTAATTCACTAAATATACTTTTTAGGAATTAATCACTAAAAATTAAATATGTTTTTAACAGATTTTTCACTTATAAGTTACAACTAGAAGGCAATTAGGTCGATTTCAGGTGAAAGAATTAAATATAAGGCCGTATTGGATTGTAAGAAAGCTTTAACTGATTACTCTACCAGAGGTAAGGTTTACATCATAATAGCTTTAAAGGAATTGGAGCTCGAGGCAGTTAACCAGACAAACGCAAAACCATTCGACGCAACAAAAGCTGAATTAAAAACACGGACGAAAGAGAGTAGGTAGAACAACAAAGATCTCTGTCCCTGATGAGAGCAAAACAAGAAATCTCTCGTTTGAGTTTTGTACGATACGTACATATTGTGAGTGGACATACAGGATTATGAGAACATCTATGCAAAATTTAAGGTGCTGATTCAGACGAATGTAGAGCATGTGGAGATGAGAATTAAACTCTGAAGCGATTTTTTTACAACTCTGTCAGGCATTCGTCGATCTTAGTATCTTACATTACTGACTAACACTGGTTGAAAGATTTTGATTTAGACGAATGTAGAGCATGTGGAGAGGGCAGTTAAACTCTCGAGCACTTTGTTTTACTACTTTGTCAGGCATTCGTCAATCTTAGTATCTTAGAAGTGATATTATTTCGTATATAACATTCCTGAAATATGAGAAATATGGTTAGGAAACTGAGTTTCTGAACACTGAAAAATAATTCATTTAGTAAACTTTATTTTTCATGAAAAGGAGTGCACAACAGGGCCGATAGTGGGCTAGGTGTATTTTTTTTTTTTTGATGTAGTATACACCCTCCTATCAACCTTCAATAATTCAATATAATTTGTTTCTTGTACTATATGGGAGTTGTTTTCCATTTTTGATCGACTATAAGAGTAGTAAGATCTGATGTCCTTACTAGTAGACTCTATTGAAATTTCTTTCGGTTCTTAAAAAACATACTCAGTCCAATGGATATCCTAACTATTTCTTAATGTTTTAACACCATACCTAGTCATGGTAAAGCATTTCATTAATATTTTGTTTCTCTTATTCTATGTCAAAAGAAAGATGAATAAAAATGGGAACTGCTTACAGTGAAAAAGTAGATGGGGAAAGTGGTAAATAGAAAAAATATTTTCACTGAAGTGAAAACTAAAAGTTTTTCTAAAAAGTCTTTTACTAAAAAGACAAATTTTCACAGAAAATCCAAATGTTTACTGATATGTAAAATTTTCTCTGATAATACAAACTTTTATTAAAAAAAACAAAACTCTGTAAAAATCTAATATTTCATAAACGAATTTCAGCGAACTTTTAGTTTTCGGTTTTCCTAGAATATCGATATATTTCATTTTAATTACAAACCATATACTTTTCTTTGATGTCTGTTTATATCAAACAACATGTACATACATATGTATATAAATTTAAATTAAAAATACATATAAATATGTACATATGTATATGTAAAACTTTTATGTAAATAATTTTGTTCATTAAAAATTTCTTTTCAACTTCCTTTTCCTGTCCTTTATTTATTGTCTTTTTTTCAATTTTCACTTACAAGTGTAGAGTCTATAAATAAATTTACATTTATAATTTTACAATAATAAAACAAATAACTAATTTAAATTATTTCAAAGAAAAACTTTTATGTTACCTACTTGTTAAGTAATAAAGTTTGTCAAGTTTTAACTAAATAATCTACATACATAACACATATGTGTGATACGTATGATTAATATTTATTTATAGTAAAATTACTAAGGCGTATGAGTGTTAAATAATTTGAATGTATGTATATGTATATTATATAATATGTTGATACAGTATTTCTTAATACATATGTATATCTAGTTGTAAAATTACATCAATTTAGTAGCTACAAGGAATTAAGAAAGTTTATAACTTTGATAAACTTTGTCCATGTTTTAATTGATGTATTATAATTGATTCATAATGTTTATAATAAAATTATATATTTAAATTTTTAGTTTCAGTAAAGAATATTCTACATTTTATATTAGAAATGTTCCAAAATTTAATACTTTTAAAGCAAATTTTTTTACAGAAGCAAGAACATGCTGTAATTCAAAGTAGTTTTAACTCCTACACACTCCAAATTATGATTGACAAGAAAATTGTCAATTTTCTTCCATTCTTGCTTTAAGTAACATTTATAACAATTTTCAATTATTGCAGAATACATTTTTTTACAAAATTTTATACTCTGTGTAGTTTGGTAGGGTTTTGTCAAAATTTACTTGACAATACATCCCTCTAAACCATACAACACCACTTGTTAATGTTACACACAGGCACATACATACAAAATTTACATCAATGACACATCCTGCATTTAACACTTATTTAAACTGTATTTGACATTAAAAAAAATGTTGCTTCCACTACAGTTACAACTTTAGATGTGTTCTATTATATCAAACATCTTTTAACTCGTACGCATTTCAATTCATTTTCTTGTTCCTTATAATGTTTCTATTTCCATTTGAATTTGTAAATAACATTTTGGGTTTTTACTATATGTTTTATTTTGCCTCCAACTGATGTGTTATTTGTTCTCTTGTTGAATGCATGTCTTCATTTTCATCTTCATATACAGATACAGATTTGATGTTCATGTTCAAGCCTGCATATATGTATATTCATGATGTATATAATCGACACAAGTTGGTAATAATGATGAACAGGATGTTGTAGTTGCTGATGTTAGTGTTTCGTTTTACTATTGCTCTGTGTTGCTGACACAATTGTGTCATTTTGCAAATCATCAAATATCACATGTCCTACTCCATTGTCGTTTATATAATGATTTTTATTGTTAAAACGTGCTTTCCCATTGAGGCTCTATGCATGCCGGCAAACAAATACTTCTCTAATATATATTTTTTGAAAGTATTTTCTTTCTCGTGTTAGAACATATTTGGAAACAAATGCTAAAGAGTATTTGTACTAAACAACAAGTAATACATTGAAATGAAAACTGCTTTTTTAAGCTGAAATTTTATAAAAATAAAAGAAAATTCGATATATGAAAGTACCTTCGAGAAATAGTTTTGTTCTCCAACTACATACTAAGTAACATATAGACTTTACATGTCATCCTACAAGACGAGTTGCAAAATTTCATTTTTTTATACAATTTTCGAAAACTATTAAGGGTTTTTTCAATGTTCAATATAACAATGCTCAGGGCTTTAGTTGGAATTCTCTTAACAATGCATATTTGTTGTAAGGATAAATGTGGACATTTTTGATGAAAAAGTAATAGAATTAAATTTAAAAGTTATAAAAAATTAAAAAGATGGAAAACTTTTAATGTCGAAGTGCTTTCCGTGAATACATGCCTTAGTCTTTTTGGTGTGTTTCTTTGACTTAAAAGCAGGATGTTTAAGCCCTTTGTCAAGTCGTAGTATCATAGTAGCCCCATTGTGGAATGACAGCCATCATGATATAAGTTCAATACTCACCAGGGATACTCTATTGATGTCATCATATAAAGACACTCCCGAATTAATTTATAAGTTCTTTAAGTCGAACACTACCAAACTACTGATATGGCTCTGTTGCTTTGGTTTATAGAGACGTAATATGTGTACCGAAGTACGGTTTCATATTTAATTGACAGGACTTTTTTTGCTGACTACAAGGATCTGCAGTGTAAAATTGAGTAGTGGTACTCGTTAGGTTAACTAACTAACAAACTAACTAACTTACAACGGAGGAAAATCTCCAACAAATTAAAAGTGAGATTTTTATAGACCCTTTTTCGAATATTAATGATATCAATAATCGTCAATTTTTTAACCACAGCCAAGTGAATCTAGAAGAACCTCAACCAACTAAACAGCAAGGACAAATCCCTACCGCCAATAGGACATTCATAGGGCCAGATTAACCGATGCACGAGTTTGATCCCATGTCAAATCATTCCACTGAAAAGCCAAGGATACTTTTAACCGTCACCAGTTTATAGTCAAGGCAGACTAGAGGTATTTGTTGCACCTCTTTTTCCGGCCTTAAAATAACGTGCCTTCTGCTCCTAGCAAAAAAAAAGGGATTTCCAAAGAAGCAAAAAAGAAGTAGAATTTACTCCATGGAAGTACTGAAAAAGAAATGAGGGTCATAGGAGGGATGTTTTTTTTTTATTTGATTCCAAATTCGCTACATCTGATGTCATGCTTAAATATTAATTTTGATAATATTTTTGGAAGTTATTACGAAGCGAAATTGTAGGATGTATTATAGAATACAATTAATTTGTCATATTCAGTCAACTCCAAAATAAAATGGGTTAAATTCAAAAAAAAAAAAAAAAAACATCACTACAAAAAATATACCTTTAATTCACATAGTGCTATTTTGAAGTGGTGATACATGCACTTCTTTGGAAGTATAAGCGTCTCATACAAGATCACTATGATGTTCATACTACTATTATACTACATCATCAACATGAATATAGTAAATGAGTGGATTGTAGAAACGAAAAATAACACTTTTACTTGTTTTTGTTGTTTCAGCTTTAAATAACGTAACAGTTATACTGATCGCTTAATAAAAATATGCGTATTGACTACAGCAATTGAAATTCAACTTTAATTCATTAATAATTGCTTAATTCACAATCGATGTTGTAGCGTTGTATGTCAGCAGCTGCTACAATAGTCATAACAATGTTGTTGGTATTTTCTATGCAAAAGTTCTATACAACTCTTACGACAATTTTTCATATGTTTTTCGAAATTCGTAAGAAAATTCAGTATTGTCAATTGTTTATTTCAGCATATAAATAAAAAATTCAAACGATTTTGGTATAAAAAACGATAAAGTGGTAACACAGAAATTACAAACAAACAGCTGTTGATTGTTTTTTTCACAATCACTGTTACTATACTTTAGAAGATACAATATACAACTTGATTGTGAATTGAACAAATGAAACGTTAATTTAAATTACCAAATTAGGGTTAAATATGTATGTGTGTAACTGTTTTTTTTTCATATTAAATCTTAAAATTAAAATTAAAAAAAAAACTCCTTTAAACTTTTATCGAAATAAATTATGTCATATAACACACATTTCTTATTTTTTAATGGCTTAATTTTAATTCCCATTTAAGACAAGTGTGTAAATAATTCATGCAACAAACTATGTGAAACTATTAAAATTAACATTATGTACTTACGACGACATACTACTTTATTTAAGCATTTTCCAACTGTCTCAGAGAAACATTAAATACACAATAACGACAAGAAAAACTAAACTTTCTTTCATAATACTTATTTTATTATTTGTAAACGTTTGGAATAGTTTTCAGCTCCTGCTACAGGAAATTTTAATGTGCTTTATCACATTTTCCTGCTTTGTTTTGGAAAGTTGGCATTGTTACCCTCTTTTTTCTTTTTGTTCACCCTCTAATGCTTTCCAATTTCCTTCATAAACTAAAGTTAGATGCTTAACAAAACACGCCATTGTTTTGGCTTAAAAAAAAACAACATTTGCCACATTAAACTAAGGCTAAAACAAAGGAAGTCTTAGGGTTCATAATGAGCAACAGTAGTTGTGGAATTGGGAGTGCAATGTTCTCTCAAAAAGGAAGAATAAAAAGAGAAATTTATATCATACTTTCTTTTGATTCTTGTTCAGTTGTCGTACTTTTTCTTTAACATTGAAGCTTTAAAAACAACATGACAACGCAAGTATCGGGTTTGAAATAATGTTAATTTTATGATTATTGCGTGTGGTAGTAAGTAGTAGCAGCAGCTACAACACAACCTCTTTACGCAAGAAGAAAGTTGTTATAAAACTACTTAAATCAACTCAAATTTCTTTTGTTTTCTAATGATAAAATGTTATACATATATTCTTCTTCATAGCTTTTTTGTTGTTTTATAGTTTTTTAAATTGCCATCAAGGTATCTAGTTTCATATACATAGCTTTGCATGTGTCGGATTGGAAATAGATGGAATAATGTTTTATTGTTTCTGTAATCCTTTAACAGTGTTTATATTTCTTAAAAAATAAAATGTTATTCCCTTCTTACCTTATTCAAACATTGGATAAAGTACAAAATCTTGAACCGGTTTCTGGTATTCTGAAATCTTCATTATTACTACTTACCAGTAATCACATATCATATAACCGATTTTAAAACTAAGCACATGCCATTGAGTTATTTAATGTTTTTATTATATTTTGAATCAAAAGTTTTATTTATATACTTAAGGATCTATTTATACTTTAATTTTGTTATTCTGTTTGCAATTTAATGACGTATTCAAGTCTGTTAATCTAGAGGAGTACTTTTTAGCTCTATTACAATAAAAGAATACAAATACTAGTAGTAATATATTTAATTTGTTTAAGTATGTTGCAATAAGTATGTGTTCATAAGGACTATTATTTAAGAGGAATGATGAAAAAAGGATAATAATATAAAGTTGTAGAAAAAAGAAAATAAAATTACAAAACTTAAGCATTTTCTTAATAAGTTTCGTTTTATCCACATAGAGAAATAAATTTAAACCGGTAGAGAATAGTTAATAAGTTAGTAATTTAGTAGGTTAGTAAGTTAGTAAGTAAGTAAGTTAGTAAGTTAGTAAGTTAGTAAGTTAGTAAGTTAGTAAGTTAGTAAGTTAGTAAGTTAGTAAGTTAGTAAGTTAGTAAGTTAGTAAGTTAGTAAGTTAGTAAGTTAGTAAGTTAGTAAGTTAGTAAGTTAGTAAGTTAGTAAGTTAGTAAGTTAGTAAGTTAGTAAGTTAGTAAGTTAGTAAGTTAGTAAGTTAGTAAGTTAGTAAGTTAGTAAGTTAGTAAGTTAGTAAGTTAGTAAGTTAGTAAGTTAGTAAGTTAGTAAGTTAGTAAGTTAGTAAGTTAGTAAGTTAGTAAGTTAGTAAGTTAGTAAGTTAGTAAGTTAGTAAGTTAGTAAGTTAGTAAGTTAGTAAGTTAGTAAGTTAGTAAGTTAGTAAGTTAGTAAGTTAGTAAGTTAGTAAGTTAGTAAGTTAGTAAGTTAGTAAGTTAGTAAGTTAGTAAGTTAGTAAGTTAGTAAGTTAGTAAGTTAGTAAGTTAGTAAGTTAGTAAGTTAGTAAGTTAGTAAGTTAGTAAGTTAGTAAGTTAGTAAGTTAGTAAGTTAGTAAGTTAGTAAGTTAGTAAGTTAGTAAGTTAGTAAGTTAGTAAGTTAGTAAGTTAGTAAGTTAGTAAGTTAGTAAGTTAGTAAGTTAGTAAGTTAGTAAGTTAGTAAGTTAGTAAGTTAGTAAGTTAGTAAGTTAGTAAGTTAGTAAGTTAGTAAGTTAGTAAGTTAGTAAGTTAGTAAGTTAGTAAGTTAGTAAGTTAGTAAGTTAGTAAGTTAGTAAGTTAGTAAGTTAGTAAGTTAGTAAGTTAGTAAGTTAGTAAGTTAGTAAGTTAGTAAGTTAGTAAGTTAGTAAGTTAGTAAGTTAGTAAGTTAGTAAGTTAGTAAGTTAGTAAGTTAGTAAGTTAGTAAGTTAGTAAGTTAGTAAGTTAGTAAGTTAGTAAGTTAGTAAGTTAGTAAGTTAGTAAGTTAGTAAGTTAGTAGTAAGTTAGTAAGTTAGTAAGTTAGTAAGTTAGTAAGTAGTAAGTTAGTAAGTTAGTAAGTTAGTAAGTTAGTAAGTTAGTAAGTTAGTAAGTTAGTAAGTTAGTAAGTTAGTAAGTTAGTAAGTTAGTAAGTTAGTAAGTTAGTAAGTTAGTAAGTTAGTAAGTTAGTAAGTTAGTAAGTTAGTAAGTTAGTAAGTTAGTAAGTTAGTAAGTTAGTAAGTTAGTAAGTTAGTAAGTTAGTAAGTTAGTAAGTTAGTAAGTTAGTAAGTTAGTAAGTTAGTTAGGGGATCCAGCAGTACTTAGATCTAATAAAACCTATGGAATAGTGTAAGTATTTACGTTTGTATTGTATAGCCGTTTGATAACAGCTTGTTCTTTTATATGTTCAATGTATATTATGCAATATTGCAACAAAAATGCACACATATAAAAAAATCTTACAAAATTTTGTGTGGCACTTGTATAACAATGACGCTGTTAAGGATGATGACGGTGTTAAAGAACATTAGAATGTGAAACTTTTTAAACCTAATTAGCAAGAAACTGAAAGGAACTAGTAAATTTGTTAAAAGGACTTGAAATTTAAAGATAATATCGTAACTGAGTAAACTTATTTATTTGTGGTGAGATCATGTTGTGAAAATTGTCTTTAGTCTTGTGGATAGCCTACAGTCTAGTTTATAGCCTTGTTTATATTCTAGACTGTAGTATAATCTATAGTTTAATCTATAGTCGAATCTATAGTCTAATCTATAGTCCAATCTATAGTCTATAGTATAGTTTATAATCTAGTCTATAGTCTAGTCAATAGACTAGTCAATAGACAGGTCTAAAGTCTAGTCTATAGTCTAGTCTATAGTCTAGTCTATAGTCTAGTCTATAGTCTAGTCTATAGTCTAGTCTATAGTCTAGTCTATAGTCTAGTCTATAGTCTAGTCTATAGTCTAGTCTATAGTCTAGTCTATAGTCTAGTCTATAGTCTAGTCTATAGTCTAGTCTATAGTCTAGTCTATAGTCTAGTCTATAGTCTAGTCTATAGTCTAGTCTATAGTCTAGTCTATAGTCTAGTCTATAGTCTAGTCTATAGTCTAGTCTATAGTCTAGTCTATAGTCTAGTCTATAGTCTAGTCTATAGTCTAGTCTATAGTCTAGTCTATAGTCTAGTCTATAGTCTAGTCTATAGTCTAGTCTATAGTCTAGTCTATAGTCTAGTCTATAGTCTAGTCTATAGTCTAGTCTATAGTCTAGTCTATAGTCTAGTCTATAGTCTAGTCTATAGTCTAGTCTATAGTCTAGTCTATAGTCTAGTCTATAGTCTAGTCTATAGTCTAGTCTATAGTCTAGTCTATAGTCTAGTCTATAGTCTAGTCTATAGTCTAGTCTATAGTCTAGTCTATAGTCTAGTCTATAGTCTAGTCTATAGTCTAGTCTATAGTCTAGTCTATAGTCTACTCTATAGTCTAGTCTATAGTCTAGTCTATAGTCTAGTCTATAGTCTAGTCTATAGTCTAGTCTATAGTCTAGTCTATAGTCTAGTCTATAGTCTAGTCTATAGTCTAGTCTATAGTCTAGTCTATAGTCTAGTCTATAGTCTAGTCTATAGTCTAGTCTATAGTCTAGTCTATAGTCTAGTCTATGTCTAGTCTATAGTCTAGTCTATAGTCTAGTCTATAGTCTAGTCTATAGTCTAGTCTATAGTCTAGTCTATAGTCTGGTCTATAGTCTAGTCTTTAGTTTAGTCTATAGTCTAGTCTATAGTCTAGTCTTTAGTTTAGTCTATTGTCTTTCATTTAGGGTAGCAAAGCACACTGGCTATAGCTAGTAAGGGCATAAGACTCTATGTAAGAAAACATAGTCCTTGTAAACATCATAAAAAGCGTAAAAATATCTTATTTTTGATAGAAAATTGTATAAAGATCTTAGTTTTCTAATGAGAATTTGGTGTATATCATATTTTTCTGTGTAAATTTTTTTCTTTTTTGTATAGAAAATTTGATGAAGATCTCAGTTTTTTTTTTAATTTGAAGATCATAGGTACTTTGCTGTACAAAATTTTTAAAACGAACCCATTTTGAATAGAAAATTAAATTGTGCCTACAAGCTCTGTTTTTCACATACCATAAACATTCCAACTTATAACTTTATGTTGCATGAAGTCTTAAATACTGCAGTATTTTTCAACAAAAACGTATGTACCAATTTGTAGTTAGACACTTACTTTCTATTTTTTCAGTTCTTTAGAATTCATTATCTTTCAACTGTTGCAGCAGAAATACAACAATAACAAATGATGATAATGATGACTACAACCTCACTTTGTGCCTAATTAAAATGTTCATTATTGTCGGATTTCTATTAAAGTTGCTACAATAAGTCGAAAGCTGAGAAAATTTTAAATGTTAAACCTCTTCCTTTATATCCTACACTCTATTGTGTAAACACTTGATGCTTGATTTGTTTTTGTTTCAAAAAACAACGAGTAGGAGCAATCAAAGATGTCACTTGACTACGACTGACAGCTGCGATGGCAACCACATGTTGTGATTATGACGTTAATAATTACGATGTTAATGTTTCTAAAGCTGTTGAAGTGTAAGTTTACTGATGCAGCTGCAAATACATCTAGACAATTGAAATTATGACCTTGGGTGGCGTGCTTGAAATAAAGAAAAGTTTATGCTTTTAATTAGGAACGAAAATGAGCGTGGGAGAAAAAACAGAAAAAAATTATATTTTTTAAATTTTTCTATTCTTACCATCGAACTGAATTAAAACAAATGTTGTTGCTCGAGATGATTTTTCTTCTTTTAAGCTGATAATTGAATATTAAGAAAGTTTACACTTACTACAGAGATATATAAAAAAAAATATATTTATTTTTTTAATATTCTTCATTATACAGTAAAGTTGTGTATGTTTTTAACAATATTTTTATTGAAGACATGATTGAAAGTGTTTTTTTGCAACAGAAGTAGCATTCACTTAAATCAAGTAGAAAAAGCTCTTTGCAGTTTAAAAATGTTTTTTTTTTCAGAAAAAGGTGCTCTCAAGCAGAAATTTGATTTTCTGCATATTTCATGATGTTGTTTTTTTCCTTTTTTTTGTAATTTTTAATTTAATTTAACATATCTACTTCGTAAAATTGTATAACACATTTGGTTTTTTAACTTCTCTTATTTTGGTTTTTGTTGCTATGTTGTGTGCATTGGAGTATTTTTACATTTGACCAAATTGTTTACTTTTCACAATAAATGCAACGAAACGAAGCATAAGTTGCACAAACGCCATTAGGGAAAATGAAATTAATTTCACATCAACCCTCAAAAGCAATTTTTTACTAAAGCATTTAGGCAAAATATTTAGAAATTTTAAGAAATATCCATATATTTAAGTAAAACTATATAAAAGTGAAGAATAATGAACAGACAAAGAGAACGAGAAAGTAATATAAATTTGTTTGAAAGCTTTAGTAAAAGGACAGCCTAAAAGCCATAAAACTGCATCAAATATTTTTTTATTTTTATAAAAAAATACACCTCATAAATGTCAACAAAAATCCACAAACATTCTTATTCTGAAAGTAGAAAACAAATGCCCTGTGGCCAGGTCGTATTTCACAAACAATGAGACATAAACCCATCACACACATTTTGCACTTAAAATAATTGAAACATAAAATAAAAAAAAAAACAAACTCATTATAAACATGTAGTACTACAGGAAAATAATACAAATTTCTTAAAGAAAATTTTAAGTGAACATATGTAGATTATAAACATTTTGCTATAGCAAATTTTAACAAATACGTATATTAAAGTTTATTGCATATGTATGTAAGACTAACGTCAGATAAAGTTCAATGATATGAAATTATTTGTTGCATGCTTTTTAAATTATAAAAACTACTAGAACTGAACTAGAACTGAACTAGAACTGAACTAGAAATGAACTAGAACTGATCTAGAACTGAACTAGAACTGAACTAGAACTGAACTAGAACTGAACTAGAACT
>NC_060952.1:97347555-97354466 GCF_022045245.1 Lucilia cuprina | reverse complement strand
AGTTCTAGTTCAGTTCTAGTTCAGTTCTAGTTCAGTTCTAGTTCAGTTTTAGTTCAGTTCTAGTTCAGTTCTAGTTCAGTTCTAGTTCAGTTTTAGTTCAGTTCTAGTCATTAAGCCATTCACATCAAATGTTCTCTAGGCAAAATAAATGACCTAATTCTATAAATTTCTCCATTATATCTGTGATTAATATTAATCGTATGTTAATAATATTTTGTCAGGAAAGTATAATTTAGATAATCAATACAACAATGTAAATTTTCGGTTCTTATTACAATGTCAATGCTATTGGTCATTTCATAGCAACAATTACATTTCACAAACAATTAAATTTATTTATATACTTAACATTACGTGTTCAATGATTTCAAATAGCATGTAGGAATATTTGCTTTCTGAATGTATAATTTGTTGCACGTAGGTAAATAATTCAAGTCATAATTACCACAAGATGCTCATTATCGATTGTTTTATTGATGAGAATTACTTGCACCTGAACATGTGCCTGTATAACGATGAAAAGTGTTAATGCTCTTGTTAATGCTCTTTGATAGAAGTTTAATCTTGTGTTGGACTTTAAAGCACTGAGTTGTTGTAGAAATGTTTCTAAGAATCTGAACAGACAAATTTTGTTAAATTTATAGGAAAATATGTATTATTTTGAAATAGCAATGCGGCTTATATGCTATAAGAATAATTTATAAATATTTGTTTGAAATTGTTTTAGACATAAATTGAGTTTTAGTAGAAAATATTTATCATTTTTGTATGGCAAGGTAAAAACTTGATGAATTTTCTGGTTAAATTTTTTTCAAAAAGTTGTTACCACTCTTACTTTACGGCATAAATAATATATTATATAAAAAACCTATGAAATTTTCTATAATTTCTTAAATAACGCTCTGATTAAGAAAATGTGCTGGATATAATTACTTCTATGTGTATCTGTATGTCCATATGATTATGTGTGTATGTGTGGTTTTAAAATGTACAATTTACAGTTGGATGAATGCAAACAATGAAGTTACTGGGAATGTTTGCCAACTCACATTTGACCATATAAACGTGATATGATTTGATTACATGCAGTTGCATTGTAAACGTAGTTAGTTACATCATAATCGATAATTCTCTTATAACGAGTTAAACTGAAACATAAAAGAATTGCAAAAGTTGAAGAAAGTTATAAAGAAAATTTGTAAAAAATCTATGAAAAACAAAAAATCATGTACAGTGTTGAAATTCTGAAAATATGAATTTCTGAAAATACTCAATATTAAATTTCAATCAACATTAAAATTCTATCTAATCACTTTAAATTTCGCCATAATTTCATTCAACTATTTAAAATTTCAAATCAACCTTTTTGTAAACAGAATTGTTAAAGCCCATTAGCTATGAATCCTTTATACTGATAAATAAATTTTTTTAACAAAAGAGTAATAAAAATGAAGTAGCCAACAAATATGAATTCAGTTGCAAACGAAAATAAACAATTAAACATACATAGACAACAAATAAAAAAAAACTAATATTTTTATCAAAATACAGAAATTGCCCAGCAAAAAATGGTGCTTTGAAGGATTTTTATATGGGATTCGTTGTGTAGAGGCTCTGGTTTAGAAATACAAATTGTGCTAATAAAGATACTAAACCAATATTTTTGGGTGTTACAAACTTCAACACAAAAGCATAATACCCTCCCCACTATAGTGGTGTAGGGTATAATTACACACAGTGTTAATTACCATTATTATTACTTTCAAATGAAGAAAATTTCTTGCTGGGAGTAACAAATTGTAGTAGTAGTTGATTTAACTGTTAATTGTTTTTTATATACTCGTATAACATTTAAAGTTATTGCGAGAAACATGAATCAGCCAAACAAATAAATATAGCAAAAAAATAAATATTGTAACATTTACGTAGCTGGTGCGATTGACATTGTGCTGATGGACAAGTGATTGTTTTAAAACAAACTCATCAACTGTATAACAAATTTCGAAAAAAAAGCTAAAGCAACTAAAAGAGAAATACTATAAATAAAAAATTGTTACTTTATTTATTTAATTTTTTCTGTAAAATAAATTGTATATTTTTCGTTTACTGCAAGACTGAAATAACTATAAATGTCATTTTTTTTTTTGCTTTAAACACTAAAACTGAAACTAAAATTTATGTAAAATTCTGTTGAACAACTTACCTTAATATGGTTACATTTTTCAAATTTTATAATTGAAATGTTAAATATTAAGACATGATATTCCTTTTTTCCTAAATACACTTTTTTTGAGATATACTAATCTGTTTTCAAATGAGAAATTTTCTTTTTTTTTTGTTGTCCTTTTAGATTTTAATAGAAAAATAGTATAGATCAATTCATGAAAAAAATAATGGTAGTTTAAAACTATATAAGCTATTTTACAACATGGATTTGTTTTAATTATTAAGATTTTTTCGAAAAGGAATTAAAATAAATTTTCCGCTAAAAAAGAAATATATTATGTAAATAAGCTAAAAAAGTGAAATTGACAATTTCAGTGATAAACAAGTACGAAAATATAGTCGGGCGTGACCGTCCATATGATATTCTATACCATTTATAAAAAATATGGACCAAGCCAGATAAAGTTTTGTGAATATATTTATATTTATGTAATATTTTTTGTGCAGAATTTCATCGCGATATTTGTATTTAAAAGTTAATTTTGGACATTCAAGTAATTTTCTGAAGGGGACTTTGTGTGGGAGCTTGGGTCAAATGAGGCCCGATCCTTATGAAATTTGGCAAGGTCATCTCAGGCTTGTATAAAACTTAGTTAAACCGCTTTTTATCGATATACAGTTATATTTAACATAATTATAAGCTTAGAAGCGCTCTTCGGGGAGTTCTGTTGTATGGGGGCTAGGTGAAATAATGGACCGATTTTATTCATTTTCAATAGGCTTCGTTCTTGGGCGTGTGCCAAATTTCATCCAATTATCTTGAAAATTGAGACCTTGCGCACAACGGACAGCCAGCCAGCAAGACGGACATAGCTAAATCGACTCAGAAAACGATTCTAAGCCGATTGGTATACTTTAAGGACATATATAAAAACATCAACACAAACCCCACTAAAATGGTGTAGGGTATAAATATGTAGGATATAAATGATAAAGAAAACTTTTGAATATAATTACAATGAGACAAATGAAAAAAGTTATTTTCATATATTACTAATACGTATGAGTGTTATTTTATTAGTGATAATAATTCTCATACATCCTGGAATCCCCTGTACAATATTTGTATACCCAACAACACTATAGAGGGAAAGTGTGCTTAGTTTGTGCTAATGTTTGATACATCCAAAAATGTCTTATACCTTAAAGTATACTAATTAAGAGTCACTTTATGAGTCGTTTAGGTTATGCTCGTCCATCTTTCAATTTACAACTGCACCCCCGAATATCTCTCTTAAACTAATAATTATGTTCAATGTTCTAGTATCTCTACAAAAATAGGCAAAACATCGTTTTGTATAAGCCTGTGTATATTCTAACTTGACTTAAATATGTAATTAAATGAAATGCACTTCTTATAGAGACACCAGTACGTATGAGTGTTATCTAATTGGTACTTATACCTTTCATACGTACCGAAGTCTCACTCTAAACATACAAGAATTTTTAGAAAATAAGCTTAATAATAATTATACATAATATTTAATAATCAAAGGACTAATTCAGTTGATAATTATAACATAAGCGGTGGAGATGTTAAAACGCATACGATTTTGCACTTAACGAAATTAGACATAGTTTGTCGAATAGACATACATACATATATAAACAGAAAATGTTTGGATTAACATTAAAATTTCCCTAAGTAATTGTTTAAGTGTTCCATTATCTTTTAGGATCAACACTACTACAACACTTTTAATTTGTATACGTCTTGTAGTTCTATGGTTAAAATAAATATGTGGAAATATGAATGAAAATCGTGCATCCGATAAAGCTCAATTTGCCTAGTTTTGTTCCATGATGATTTCTAAAATATGTTTATGCTAATGAACGTTTCTGAGCTTTACCAAATTAAAAAAGGTATTTCGTAGCTAGTTTTTAACAACAATATATATCTTCATTAACAAATAATTTTTACAAATTATCATAAATTGTTTTTGTATTTCAATAGAAATTTTAAATATTTTTGTGAAAATTAGTAAAAATTTTTAGTTATTGAACTGACCAAATGTTTTTTGTAAGTCGGTTTAATGTAATTTATTCTGTTAAAAAATGTCTGTTATTTACTTTTTTATTATTACTGAATTGCAATATTTTATCATTGTATATCAAATATTTGTTTTCTATTTCTATTTATTCAAACTTTAATGTTTGGTTGGTGCTAAAGCTATGTCACTGGCATAAAAGCTAATATTATTGTTTTTGTCTACATGACAAATAGAAATTTTATATTAATATAAAAAGGACAAAAAAAGACATCAGAATTATGTATGAAATATACAAAACTCAGCCATATACGACAATTTGAAGTTTTTCCACAAACATTTAAAAAACATATAAATATATATTCAATTGAGTCTTATAAGATTTCGATAATCAAACCAAATTCCCACCCAGTATGTATGTATTAGTACAAAAGGTTGCATGTTATGGTTGTGCATGAATTGGTCATTATTATTTTTCATTTGTGATTGCAAGTAAACAGTATTATTTTGTTCGGTATGAACATATATCAGGTAACCGTAACAACATTTACAATAGCAAAAACAACAGTATAACAAAAAGCAAATAAATTTCGTCTTGAAACATCATCAACCATACTCATTTGTTATCGAAATACAAAGAATTGAACAATATTGTATAAATGATTTAAATTATACGAGGGTGGTATTGGTTTGATGTTTTAACTTTTTTTAATTTTTTTTCTTAATTTTCAAACATAAAGACAAAAAACACTTTTATAATTACAAAAATAGTAAATTAATTTTGTTTAAAAAATAATATTGAATAATTTTGTTTCTATCGCCTATTTAATATTAAAGGTATTACGATGATATATTACTTAATTCAAATATTTTACTTTCTTATTTCAATTCTCATTTTCTATTGGGTCAAATACCATGAACAGCAATCTGAGAGTAAACATTGTTTTATCTGACCATCCATCTTTACTTTAAAACATTTAATCATTGATGTTGTATGTTGTATTTAACGAATGAATATATGAAATGGAGTATAACCAACAATTCTTATGCATTTTTAGTTTATCATAATGCTTCAATATATATTCGAACCCAGATATACAATCGCCACATACCAAAAGTTCACACATCTACAAACTTAAATTCTTATGCACACATGCCACTCAAACGGAATTCAATCCATTATAGTTGATTAATAACTTTTTTGTTCTTGTTACAGTTGCTGCTGTTGATGGTTATGCAAATGAAAACTTTTCCAAAACACTGCAAAAGAATTTGGAGCCGTAAGTGTATATGAGCAAAAGAGTGAGAGTGAATAAATGAGTATACATGTGTACATTTCTATGTACATACCTCTCTAAATTAACGGAGGCATAATTACCAGTGTCATGCCAAATTCAGTTTAACATTTGAATATAAGAACATATTTACATAATAATATAAATAGAGAGACCGAGAAATAGCACAAGTATGCAAAATCCCTGAAACATTATTCTAAACATTAGTACTATCAACAGTACTAATGGAAACATAAGCAACATATTTAAAATAAATGTTTTTCTACCAGACTTGCCATCTGTATGATCAAAATCAGACTGAGTACTTCAAATTCGGTAAAGATGATAGTCATCTCTGAAAATTTCATTTCGTTCCTTTGCAAATCAGAGCACTGAAGTTTCGTACAACACTGTTCCATATGCGACTGTTTGTTTATGAGATAGTGCGTTTTATTATGTATAGCAGTATATTATGAGAATATATATACAAAATGAATTCCTGAAGTGTCTTCAACAGAAACAAAATGCAGATAATGTACAAGTTTGTGTAACTAAATATGCATATGATTCATAACATACATACGTAATTATTTGCATAAAGTGAACATCAATACAAGAGCAATTCTATGAACTTAACTTTTAGAATTAAAACTAAAATTCGTATATGTTATTTAGCTTCAAGAGTTTTTTGTAGCACTGTTTGCTTGTTTTTACTGAATAAAAGTCTGTTAGATGTTCTGCGTTTTATGATTGTTACACAACATCAACGCAGCAATAAATAACCACAAACATTAACTCTTTCGCATTAAACGTAAATTTTGCTCAAAGTTCAGAAAATAAACAATCAAAATATAAACAATCATTAAGCAAAACTAAAGAATAAATACATACGATGTCAATCTAAAGGATTGACCACAAATACCAATTAATTGTGCATTACTACAAACACATATATTTTTACTACGCTTGTAAACTTACATTTTACATTATCTTAGAGCAACTGCATACAATATCCATAATATATGTTATACATATATTAATATTAACCTAAATCCATCTAAAGTAAGGCATCAGTACAAAAATTATACAGAATATAAGTGATGATTATGTTTACAACAGAAACAAAAGGACAAACTACCACACGTTCTTCAATGTGAGAAACAAATATGTAGCCTCAGGAGTGTACTTTTTCCAGGTGTTTGAATTATATTATTTTTTCATTCAAGCATGTTTATGACAAACATATGTTTGTGTACAATGTATGCAGTGTGTATTTACCGTCAGATTGTAATTTTTCAAAAAATGGCATACAATCGTACATTTCTAGTTCAGTTCTAGTTCAGTTCTAGTTCAGTTCTAGTTCAGTTCTAGTTCAGTTCTAGTTCAGTTCTAGTTCAGTTCTAGTTCAGTTCTAGTTCAGTTC
>NC_060952.1:97313692-97347455 GCF_022045245.1 Lucilia cuprina | reverse complement strand
AACTAGAACTGAACTAGAACTGAACTAGAACTGAACTAGAACTGAACTAGAACTGAACTAGAACTGAACTAGAACTGAACTAGAACTGAACTAGAACTGAATTAGAATAGTTTACCGATTGTGTATCCGTTTCCTGATTCTGCTTTTTCTTTCCTTGTTGTAATATAAGTACATCTTTCTCCGTTTTTGTGCAAACAATTTCCAATTTAAATGTTTCTTCTTTGTAAAAAAAGTTTCGTTAAGTAAAATTTCGTTAAAAAAAAAGAAAACAGTTTTTGGTGTCAGCAATCAATGTGCTTTTTCACATAGCTTTTATATTCTTTAAATTACACGATTGTATTCGTGATGCATGCTATTATATGTTACGTACTCACTAACTTCCCAGAATTACTGACACCAAACATGTTATACTTATGTAGTTTAATTAGCACAGCTTTGTTTTCATGTTACTTATAATCTGATTTTTTATTCATGTGCTTTTTTTTCTTCTTTTCTGTTTGTTGACTATTACTTTTTTCTTTTACCATCTAGTTACGTTAGATATCCAGGTATAGTCTTATAAGACAGTGACTAAGAAAACATTTCGAAATCGGTTATGTAGCACTGTGCCGATACCTTTGCTTATACTTGCTTTTCGTTTCAAGTACTATATGTTGGTTTATTATAAGCATTGCTGATTTGGTTATTTTTCATGAAACATTAAATCCAAAAATATGTTATGCATGGAAAACTTTAAAACTAAAAAAACATTTTGCAATATATAAATACAGTTCTATAAATATGTTAACTCAGGTATGCTCTGTATATTCACAGGTATATGTACACACATTCATATGTATAAAACATACATAAATACATATAAACTATGAATGAACCATAAAAGAATATTTGTATTTTTGTGTGGAATTGTTTACTTTTATGTAATTCAGAATGCGGCATACCGAATATGGAATGGTGAATAGTATTTATATGTTTTGTTAAATATGAATGTGTAATATGTATGAGTGTGGTATAAAAATGTAGTCGTTAAATTGAAAAATAAATAACATAACTTAAACAAATATATCAGTACGAAAATTAATTTATAAAATATACACTTACATACATGCATATGTGTGGGAATTTTTACATACCTAAAGTTGTTTATACAAAATTATTTGTTATATTGTTTATTTACTAAAGTTTCGTGATTTAAAATCTTTAGGTGAAAAGAAAAATTTTATATGTAGAAGCATATGTAACAAAAACTTAATATATATAAGTTTGAAGCTGCAATGTGTAGAAAATTAATTAAGCAACTTTGTAGCATTTGAAATTTTAAAAGAGGAAGTGTTGCGAAGGAACATTAACAACTTTATTGAAAGTTTATAATTGAAATATTTAATACCTCTTTGTGTGAGTTCTTGAAGTTTTCAACGAAAGAGGGATTAAAATATTAATTTTGTATTTTATCAATATTTGAATTCCAATTTAATGCATTCGCTTTACCGATTTACATATCAAATTTTGCCATGAAAAGCTTACCATTTTAATTAAAATTTTGTTTTTATATTGTTTACAGTTAAAAAACACACATCATGTTATTGATAGACTTTATGCGAATGATTAACATTTATTTTGATTTTATCGTCAATATGTCTCCGAGTAGATACAGCAAATTTGCCACAAAT
This sequence comes from Lucilia cuprina, assembly GCF_022045245.1. Classification (NCBI taxonomy): domain Eukaryota; kingdom Metazoa; phylum Arthropoda; class Insecta; order Diptera; family Calliphoridae; genus Lucilia; species Lucilia cuprina. Next base: position 97,345,785 of record NC_060952.1, on the reverse strand, counting down.
CAAATAACCAATGAGAATATTTACCATGAAAACGTTAAGAATCCTAAATAAAAAAATTATTTTAATAAATAAATTAAAACTAAATAATAAATTTAAGACACTGGGCTACACTTTTTATTGTTCTCTAGAATTTTGTGCATTATTATAGCAAAAGTGCGCTTGAATAGAGATGTAGAAGCTTTAAGCAATATCCTCTTTAAACTATATAAACTTTGGTCGCTATGCTGGTGCTTATAATATTTTGGTGTTTTTGAAAGCCGTCAAATATCGATTTCATTTAAACTGTGTACAAAAAACAGACTTAAATACTGAATAATGATTCTTTTTTATATTTACTAAAGCACAACTGCAAGCAATTACATATACGTACATATACATATATACACATATATTAACTCACATAGATCAAAATTTTATCTATGCAAATTTTACTTCCGCTTCCTGTAACAAACCACGCAAGTTGTGCAAAAATGCTACAAATATATAGAATAAAAAAAACATACAGTCATAGTCTAGTCATAGTCTAGTCATAGTCTAGTCATAGTCTAGTCATAGTCTAGTCATAGTCTAGTCATAGTCTAGTCATAGTCTAGTCATAGTCTAGTCATAGTCTAGTCATAGTCTAGTCATAGTCTAGTCATAGTCTAGTCATAGTCTAGTCATAGTCTAGTCATAGTCTAGTCATAGTCTAGTCATAGTCTAGTCATAGTCTAGTCATAGTCTAGTCATAGTCTAGTCATATTCTATTCTTAAAAAAAGATAATATTACAAATACTATATAGTTAATTAAAACTACTTTAGTCTGAGAAAGATTGTCGAAAAATCTGAATTCTGACTTAAAGCCAGAAAATTCATAATGTTTAAAATTTAGTAGAAATCGAAAGTATTGCAATGCCTCATGTTATTAAAATCAGTTTATGTATGCCCTTGGAAGTGATATGATTTTTATGGAATTTAAAAAGTGATTCAGTTGAAGGGGTAATTTCATATTATTTTTATCAGCATTATCTGCGTTTGACAGAAGTATGATTTTCTGCTGCCATATCTGTTTGTGTTTTGCTGTATTGATGCTACTTTACTGTGAGAAATAATATTTATAAAGATCTTATAAAATAGTAGGTAAAACATAATACGTATTTGGAAATACTTTTTTGGTAGAAAATATTTTTCCAACAATTATCTTTAAAAATGTTTTCCATAGAAATTTTTGATAAAGAGACTTTCTGTACAAAAGATTTCTGAGAAGATTATTGGTTCTTATGTCTTTTATTGTGAAAGAATCTCTTGTTTAAAGTATTTTTTTATAGATCTTTTGTTTAAGGAATTTTCTATGAAATGCTTGTTGGAAATGTTTTCTATAAAATATATATCTTAATTTCTTCTCTTAACTTTTCAGGAAGTTTTCTTAACAAATCGAATTTATAACACTTTTCTTTTGCGTTAAAAATACAAATATCACATTTATTGCGGTTGCTAAAGAAATTAATTAAGAATAACATGTAGTATAGTTTTTCTTGTAAATGTAATTTTCTACATCCCTGAATGTTTTAGATCAAGTTTTTTCTAGTGGCTTTTTAAATAATTATTTTTAAGGGTTTTAAGTCTCTATTTATCTTATTTGCCTTTAAACTAGGTAATGTTAGTATGATGATCCAAAAATGTCATTCACACCTCTACACTCCAATATAAACATATTCACATTCATTTACTCTAGAGAAGGAAGAGTAAAACTAATGTCAATACACAGTTACACCAACACTCAACTAAGAACTTGTTTTTTTCGAAAATTTCTTTAAAAGTGGTCAAATAGTTTCAAAGATTGTTTAATTGTTGCCAATATTTTGTTTTCATTTTTGCAATAGTCTGTTCAGATTACGAAGTAGTTCCACATATAAATAGCTACAAAGTGTTTGTTTTTGTTCGTTTACACTAGAATGAATATAACAGAGTTTGTCAAAAGCCGAGGTGCCCAAAAGTTCCTTATGGGAGTGTAAAAAATTATATACGTCTATTCATTTCTGCTCATGAAAGTATGTTTTTTATTAAGAAACATTCATATACATATATATGTATGTTATTTTATTGTATTATCTCTGTATTTTTATTTTATTGAACATTTCCCTTTATAGGAAGCCAAGATATGATATTTAAATAGTTCTTTTCCTAAAAAATATAGAAACACACATTTTGTTGTTCAATGATCCAGCAGTTCTATATTCAACAAGTGTCTTCTGGTAATGTAGAGCGTCGAAATACCCCACTTTAGTGTTCCCAAGTAATATAATAAGAAACAAATGCAATTCAAATTGAAATAGATCGTGCATATACTACTCAGATTACCTGCGAAAGCCGACATCGGTTATACACCTTAAGCAACAGAGCAGAGTTTGGCGAATGCTTACCTGGAAACGACCACTTGAGAATGGACTATTGGTACATTTGTAATCGAATTGATATGTATGTAATTATGTTGTTTTTCCATTAAGTCATTTGATTTCATTCGAGTTCAAATCACTATTTAATAATCCATGCTTAATATTACGAAAACTAATTTAGTAATTATTTTTCTTCATAATATTTGCGAAAACGTATTTCGTTAAAGAAACGATTTCTTTAATTATTTTGCATTATACAAAAAGAATTTGTACAATTTCGCATATACATATTAAAGAAGCATTTCGTGTTTTTACACCATTTCGTAAGCATTTCGTACAATCCAAGACATATTTCATATATAAATTTTAGACATTAATTTTTTTCCGTGTACTTATGTATCAAGATTGTAACAAAATTTAGAAATTTAAAAAATTATTTGTCTTAAAATAGAACCTATATAGACATTATTTTTCGTTAACCAAGTTTTCCATAAACTGTTAAAAGAGCTTTCTTTTTAAAAGCTTTTGTTTAAATGACTTTTTAATAGAAATTCATATTTATAACTTTTATAATTTTTTCACTTCATATTCTGCTGTCATGGTAATTATAGAAGGAAGAAAAGCTTATATATTTTTCAAAATATATTGTTTGTACATTACGATACTCTTGACATTGAAACAAAATTCTTCACATGCTGTTGATTTTCTTAAAATTTTTTAACAAAAATTAATATTTATAAAATCGCGGAAGTATGTATCTTTAACAATAATTTGTGCAAGCAAGTAGAAATTTTGATCTTGGCTACAAAAATATAGATGGATACGGATATCAATTACTTCCTTAACTTTTAGGGAAAAGTTAACTTTGCTTGTACCATATGATTCTTTACAATCATTATCAGATATCATGCCAAGTTACTATGTGTTTCGTATGTAGTATAAATATACATACATATGAACTACATCTTCTTGCTTGTTGTGGTATATTGTTGGTAATGCAAAACTTTTTGCTCCCAGTAGTTATTTCGTAAGAAAGTTGTAGTAGTTTACGTTAGTTTGAGAAATAAGGTTATAGAATGTTTGGCATGTTTAAATTGTTATTAATATATATGAAATTTCTTTCATTTCTTCTATCATATCTTTATATCAATATCTAGATATATGTATGTATATAAAATGAATATGAAATTTTCAACATATTATGCATTGACTCGAGTTTGTTTTATAGTACAGTATAAATACCCTACACCACTATATCGGCAGAATGCTCTGCTTAAAGATTACAAATATGACACTCTTTCTCCAAGGGTTCTATAAATCGACTTTCGATTAATCGAACAATCGACTTTTAAGCGAAAAAAGTCGAATTCGACTATTTTGTTCAAAAAAATAAAAAGTCTATCGTCTATGAAAAGTCGACTTTGTAAATAAAAGTCGGAAAGACGAAAAAAGTCGAAAAGTCGAAGAAATAAAGTTGTAAAGTCGCAAAAAGTCGGAAAAAGTAAAAATAAACGTCGTAAATAGTCGAAAACTCGAAAAAAGTAGAAAAAAGTCAGAAATAGTCGATAATTTAAAAAAAATGTAAAAAGTCAAAAACTCTAAAAAACATCGTAAAAAGTCGAAAACTCGAAAATAGTAGAAAAAAGTCAGAAATAGTCGAAAATTAAAAAAAAAATGGAAAAAAGTCAAAAACTCTAAATTAGTCCGAAAATCTCGAAAAAAATTGAATAAAGTCGGAAAAAGTAAAAAAAACGTCGTAAAAAGTCGAAAATAGTATAAAAAAGTCATAAATAGTTGAAATTTTTTTTTTAAAATGTAAAAAAGTCAAAAACTCTAAATTAGTCGGAAAAACTCGAAAAAAGTCTAAAAAAATCAAAAAGTCGGAATAAGTCAAAAAGTCGAATATTTATAAAATACTAAAGGTCTAGGAGTCGACTTTTAACTAAATGAAAAAAGTCGAAAAATCGACTTTGCATAAAATGCAAAACGTCAATCCTTCTACGTAAATTTTTCATCTTTTAGAGGTCGTTTTATTAACAATAAATAATGAATTCTCATAAAAAAACTTAATTAATTGTATAAAAGATTTAAATTTTCTACGCAAATCATAATATGTGATAGTGGATTTCATGATATCGAACATGTTCGACTGACTTTCATATTTACTTTTTTTGCTGGCATTTCTGTTTAAAATGTTATAAGAAATGAACATTTTTGCAGACATGTTAAATGCAATAAACTTTTACATGAGAAATGTAAATGACGTTATATACAGAATCTTCAGTATAAATAAGATTTGTTATATCGATAATGAAAATATAAATTACTTCAGTGATTAAGTATAGTTGCTCATGTCAATAGCAGTAGTAGTAGTAAGACTACTTAACTAAACAAGTAAATAAAGGCAGATACTTTTTGCCTGAATTACGTACTTTAATATGTATGTGTATGTTTTAGTACACACATTTAAAAATAGTAATAGTGGTTAAGCAATAGGGTTTAAAATAAGCTAAATTATATATAGTAGTTTCGAATAAGGTTTTAATTAAATATAAAGGAACATTGTTAAATGCCTTATACATTCAAAATACGAAATACATATTCAGAATATGTATGCATAATGTAGTTTGGTAACTTGGAGATGTCTACCGATTATGTTATTAGAAAAATGATATTGTCAACCTAATATACAATATAACTTTTTATTTTATACACTTTTGATTTAAAACAATATATGCAAGTTTTTAAATGAAAAGTAACAGAAAAGACCCATCGATTTTCATTCAAGCAGGGTGTTGTATAAAAACAAAAAATTTCCAATCTTTTAACACAAAATTTCCAAAAATACTTTCCTTATGATTTTCATAGCATTCTTAGAGTCTTATTCACAAACATTTATAAAAGGTTTAAAAATCAAATTTTCATAAAAATTTTTTTCTATAAAATTTTATGTTCCTACGATTATAATAAGAAAAAAGTGTCCTAATGTTTTCACTTATTCTAGGCTCTACATTCTTAATTTCATGTTTCTAGGTTCTTTATTGTAAAACAGTACCTTCTGAAGAACATATATGTACGACAAATATTCCATTTTATAGGTTTAATCATGTAAAAACAAAATCAAAATTACCGAATTTTTCCTATTTATTTGCTTAATTTCATGTTTCTAGCTAATTACAAGAAACAACTTATAGAAAATACCAATATAAATTTTTGAAGGAGAAAAAAAGTATTTTTTTACAGGTTCACATTTTGTGCAGATTTATCTATTTATGTTTTAACCAATGATTTTATGTTTCTAGCCAATAATAACATACAGTTTCATATCGTAAATGTTGTTCATTCTCTGTTTTGTTTTTGTAGCCAAGCAAAAACAAAAACTGAATTTTCCGTATGATGTTGATATTGTGTTGTTGTTTTAGTAGTATGCTGGGATTTTTTCTCCTATATCATATTCGTATTAACCGGTTTTGTTGATCTTAAATATCAAGTTTTTTGTAAACATGTCTGACAGAATTATTGAAAATTTGGTCGGAAAGATAATTAAAATTCAATTAACTCTCGGAAAGACATAGCCAAATCGACTCCGCTATCAGTAAGCATTCGGTATATTTATATTATAGTGTCCCGATTAACGGCCTTTTTAAGAATTTCATGTAGAAATACCTCTCAATCGATGCTATTAATGTACTGAACGAAAAAAAAATATATTTTATTTTTCCAAAAGGTCCTCAATTGAAAAACCTCAGTATAATTTGATAAAAATAATACCCTATTATACCATTGTGCTGATGTTTGTAACACACAAAAATATTGGTCCAATACCCCTTAAAGTATACCTTATAGTATACCTTTAAGTATACCGATCGATACAAAATCATTTTTTTCCGTCTGTCCGGCTGGCTGTTCATGTAAACCTTTTGCGCAAGGTACAGGCTGCAATTTTCAATATAATTTGATAAAATTTGGACCAAACAAGTTTTTTGGCACAGGGACGAAGCCTATTGAAAATGGTTGAAATCGGTCTATTATTTCACCTAGCCCCCATACAACCGTACCTCCCGATTTGGGCTTTTTATACCATAATTACGCCAAATATACTATTATGTCTCTAAAAATTTACACAAATAAGTTTTATGTAACTGTAAATGACACTGCAGATTTTCGAAATGATCGACCCTAGCCCCCATACAAAACCCCCTTCAAAAAATGTTTTAAACGTCTAAAATTGACTTGTAACCATTTGTATCGCATTGAAACTCAACAAAACAAACTGTTATTTTAAATTATACCACTTTCCTAAATTTAATAAGGGTCGGCCAATGTTTGACCTAGAAAACCTCATTTAGAAAATTTTGTTTTTATCAATAAATAAACATAAAAGTTTCTATATGAAATATAAAAATTTTTAAAACATACTCATGGTATAGGGTATTATATGGTCGGCCGTGCCCGACTATACTTTCTTTAAAATGAAGTATATAAAAACTTTAACTCTCCTTAATAACCCTCTACTAAGCATCACACTAAATACCTAACTAACCATATATTAGCACAGCAAGGACAAAGTCTAAAGAAAGTCAAACGTCAATCAAATAAATAATAAAACACTTATCCGAATATTTCAAGTACAATTATTTAAATATACAATTATAAATAATACTTAAATTCAAACTAAATAATTTAATATTGGTCATGTTTGTTCTTGTGGTTGTGGTCCTTATTATGTCCTTTATTGCTGTCTGTTTGGTAACTAGTTAATCTTGTATGTAGACTTTTTCGACAATTTAATGTCTCTATATATATAATAAAATTTATAGCATTTGCTATTGAAATTTGACAAAAAACACATACATCTACTTATTTAGTACATTGAACTAAGGAGACGGACATAAGGAGCAAATATTAAATTATAAACACACATCACAAATACATACAATGACACAAACAATTTTTTTGTTCAACATATATTTAAAATTAAAATACATGCTGTACGTACAATTGTTCGAGTCAGTGTATATGTATGTTTATAAACCATATAATTGTATATGGAAACAACATTATTTGTGTCAATATTAATAAGCAATGATTTTTTTCTCTATATTTCATTCTTAATTTGTTCTGTTAAGCATGTGTTTGTTTGTTCTGTTTTTCTTTGAATTTTATTTTTCTCAGCTTGTGCTCTGAACGTGCTCTTATTTTAAATGATTATTTAATGTTAAGCTTACTGTCCAATACTGTCATTGGTTTTCCCTTTTCCTTTTTCAATGATTAAATACTTTTTGTATAATACTTCTACCGCATTGTTTTAGCCCACAACTTTTGCAGTAAAGCATGTGTAAACGAATTTTATATAATTTCAGTAATGTGCAACAAGCTATTTTACACAAAAAGCTTTTTATGCCCAAATATGTTTGTAGGCATAACTTTTCTAGCTTAAGATTAAAGCTTTACTATGTTTTTTTTTAATGATAAGCTTTTGTAAATAAAAAGCTTTATCATATAATAAGTTTTTCTTAATTTAATTATTGACAGCTTTTGACATAACAAGTGTTTCTTTGTGATAAGTTAAAGAAAATATTTTCTATATTTCTATGATTTTAATTTTGAAATAAGAAGATATTTCCTATGCAAAGCTTTTTTATGATTTGCAATAAAAAGCTTTTTTGACGCTGTTTCACAATTGAAACTTTTTTCATCATTTTATGTTAAAAGATTTGATTAATTAAAAACTTTTGTATAACCTAGAGTTAAAAGCTTTTAATTTGAAAAAAGTATATTTTTAGTAAAGTTAAGTTTAAACTTGTTATAAAAAGAGGAACTAGTCCTTCAATGTTAAAAAGCTTTTTCCTAAAAAGAACTTTACTACATTTAAAATTGAAACAACTCCTGTTATTATTATTAATTATTTCACAATTTGCCCTTAAGTCTAGAAAATCTGAAAATAAAACAAACGAATAAACTCTTATAAATTAAATCAATATTTTCTGGAGTTTGGAAAAGCAACATCTTTTACAAATTCAGATTATCGTTTTTTTCATCTTAACACGTATCATTATCAACGTTCTACAGCAGCATCTAATCCAAAGACCACAATACACAAGAAGGTACTGACTCCTGACAACGACTTAAGAATCATAAATAACACGTCTGCGATACGTTAAAAACGATATTCTGGTAGCTGTATATGAATAGGATATTTTGTTTATGTTTAATGCTTTATTCGTCGTCTTCATTTTAAATATTGTGACTTTGGTGGTAACATAAACAAACACACAAAATATGTCAAAGAAAATAAGTGTTTAAAAGGCATTTTTATCATTATAAAATGGTCCTGACTTTAAATCCTTAATAAATTGGAAGACAGTCAACATTAAGAGGATGAACAACAGATTGTCTTACGAACTGCTTAAAAATGATAATTATTTATTAAGATAAATAATTATTAATAAGTAGAATTTTCCTTGATATTAAGTATTTGCTAACACACGAACAGTTACAGTGTTTTTTATTGGGAGAATGTGACAGATATTTATTTGAGCATTTGTTTATATAAGTTTTAAAATTCTAATAAATTTGTCAATTAAAAACCCAAAATTACTTATTAGTCGTGCATGTAGTAAATGTAAGTAAACAGTAGTTGTAATAGTAAAAACTTAGATGGGAGAAAATGTCAATTTGGTTTTAACGTGTGATTTTTGGTAAAGCTGTAAGGCAAATAGGATTTATAAAAAACTTTAACAAATAACACTTAAGAGTACATAAGCTTATTAAAATTTGCATTTCTTTTTAATTGAAAATATAAAAGTCTGTTTTTTCGTAATCTACAGTAAAAAACAAGCGAAATCCGTGAAAATTTTAATATCATATTATTTCCATTGAAAATATGAAAGTCCGTTTTTCTCAAAACAGCAAAAACAAACGAAATCTGTAATAATTTTTATTTTCTATCAAAAACCTATTTTTGAGTTAAAACTTCTTTTCGAAAACTATAAAATTTTATACTAAAAGCCGAAATTTCGTTTAAAAATGTAAAAGTCCATTTTCTGGAAAGCTATAAGAGATATAGTAAAAACAAACATAATTTTTGATCATTTTTATTTCACACTAAAAGCTATAGACTTTATACTATTGTGTTTCAAAGTTCATATAACCAAAAGAAAAAGTTTTAATTATTTCTTATTAAAATAAATTTATTTTTAACATTTAAGCTAAAGAAATTTACTTTTAAACAAATTAACATGTTTTCTTTTTATGTTCCTTAAAATTGAAAAATTTTCTCTATTAAATTAATATCACATCTACATTAGGGTGTCCCATCGAACCATTTTTTTTCTTAGAATATCGCTCAAATGTTGATTACTAATTTTCTAAACATAATTAAATTTTGTATTGGAAATAAAATATATATATATATATTTTTTTAATGGGCTTCAGTTCCCGTCCAACGTTTGAAGATCTTGATCTTATCACTGGAAAAATAACTAAAAATTTTGTTTTAATACTTCTGGACATATAAATCACATCAAACATTAAAAAAAACGGAAAGTGATCAAACTAGAAGAAAAAAGTAGTTACTTGGGACACTCTAACATACATACAAATGTAAGTATCCGTACATACATATTAAACTCTGAGAAAGCTTTCGGCTATAGTCAATTGAAACAAAAAACCAACTTTAATAAACCACAAACGTAATAATTGGACTATAAAGAAATTAATAAAAAAATTTTCATGAATATTGGTTGATTTTTATGAGAAACAATATAAAAGCAGAAAATTTTAAATAAATTATTTACAAAATAAAGTGCTGCAGTACATATACAAATGTACATACATAAATGAGTCCTGTTTGCAGTGTTTCCATGTAACTCGATTTAAATACGCATACTTACATATGTACTATATACATATGTGCATGTATAATTTACTCTGTCACCTAGATAACGCACTTTACAATGTATAAAAAGAAAAAAAAAAACAAAAAATAATATGCACTTCCTGCGGCTATAATTATTGAAGATTGTGTGGTTTATTATTGAAAATTAAATAAATGACGCTGATGATGCCAGAAAGTGGAGGTTTCTCTGTGCTAACAATGCTAGTACGAAAGTTTGTACGAAATGCTTGGCAAGAATTTTTTTTTTGCTTTTATATAAAAATGTTCGTCAAAAGAAAATCCATAAAATATAATTAATGATTATTTCTTGATGAGTTTTGTATTTCCATCAAATTTAAATCAGATTTAATGACATTTTTAATATAAAAATTGATTTCTTTTATTTTATGTATCATTTAATACATATTTGAAAAGATTTTTCTTATATAAAATGTATTCACATTTTACAGAAAAAAATCTAATGTAAGAAAGGTAATGCAAAAAATCTTGACCGATATGGCTAGAATTCGCATCTATCCTAGCCCTAGTGCAAATTTCATCTAAATCGATTTCTTTAGTTGTATCACGAAATTGCCTCTATTTTATTTTTTTTTAATTTTCAGCTTGTCTTTTAGGTTCCTTGAACTTTTCATTAATTTCTATTCAACAAGAAAGTACTCAGAAACAAAATAAAGGAAACTCACAATTGCTTGCAACAAAAAAAATAAATACTAAGTCTTTGACTACAACTTCTTAGCAGCATGGATAAGGATTTTCCTCAGCTACAAGTTTAAGTTATGCTCTTTATAAATGAACAATTTTCTTCATCTACTTTCTAAGTTTAGTGCCGATGTTTGCAACGCGTAACAATTTTGGTCCTGCGCCCACCTGAAACTAACCCAATCGGCTGAGTATGATTTTCTTAGTCGATTTAGCAATGTCCGTCCGTCCGTTCGTTTATTTAAAACATGTAATCAAACTACAGGTCGGAACGAATAGTAACCACTTTAAAGTAAACCATTCGTCTTAGAATCATTTTATAAATTGATTTAGCTATGTCCATCCGTCTGTCTATTCGTCCATTTCAATCTTGTAATCAGACTGCAGGTCACAATTTTAAAGAAAACTCAATAAAATTTTGAAGATGCCCTAATGTCTCTGGGATAATAGAAGATCCTATTGAAAATGGTAAAAATTGGTTCATTATTTCAGCTGCTCCACCTACAACTGAATTTACCCAATATTGTTTTTGAGCTCATAATTATGTTAACATACTCATATCTCGCCAAAAAAAACGTCACAACTAAGTTTTTTACTTGTGTTAATAACTCTGTCGACTATTGTAATGATCCGGCCTGTCGGTGGTATATAACTTACATGCTTTCTTATGTAAAATATTATATATTATTTTCTTTTATCTGGTTGCTTTCCTGTTTTTATTAGTTACTTCCGATTGCTTAAATCGGTGTTATTTAACTTACATGCTTTTTTATGAAAAATAATTCATATTATTTTCTTTTATCTGGTGTAGGATATTATATGGTCGGCCTCGCCTAACTTTAATTCCTTTTTTGTTTTTATTAGTTACTCCACAAGCAATTCGTTTAAATATAATTCTTAGTTTATTGTAGTTTTGTGTTTTCTATTGCCTTCAACTTTGTTATTTATTTGATTGCAATTTTGCTTTTGGTAGCCATTGCCATTGTAATTCAAGGTAATTGTAGCAGTTAGTTGTTTAAATTTTTACTGATTTTCTAGAGTTTTTAACTCTTTTCAACAACTACTAAATAGTAAAAACAAAAAATGCATAAAAAGTTAAACATAAAATTAAATGTATTAGTATCTCTATGTGTGTTTGTTTTAAGGTTCTTTTGCTATGTTTATTTTAAATTTCATAATAAAATAAAATAAACTATTAAGTTTGTAGTGAGTGAGAATATTTCATGGTCTAAATATTCCGGTCTGTATTTTTATCTAACAAAATATGTAGTTGTTTTACAATAACATGTTGACTGTGGTAAATGTATATGACTATTTTCATTGTTGAACTATCAAATGAATATTTTTGTTTTGTTTTTGTTGCTATTAGTTATTTTGAGGTTTGCTGTAGAGTTTTTTTGTCATTTCGTTTTTTTTTTTTTTGCTTTACAAAACTGGCGACAAAGTTTCTAGTTTCGTTTTTTTTTTTAATTTTAGTAAAAATGTTTTTATTCTATATACTATATATTAATGTTTATAAATTTCATTTGAAATGATTCTGTTTTTATATGTATTTCATTTTGTTGTAGTTACTTCTTTTGACTGTTTGGTAAATACTTGTGTTGGCACAGTTTAAGTTATGTCAGCAGAAATGAAGTATGAAATAAAATGTCACAACTAAATATTAAAAAAAAAATAAAAAAATAAATTATAATAAGTTAATTTTTCGAAGTCTTTAATTACACCCTACACCACTATAGTAGGGAGAGTATTATGCTTTTGTGCTAATGTTGGTAACGTGGTGTTTAAAACAACAAACACTAATATTAATCATTGTTGTTGTAACAGTTCTGGTTCTTTCCTGGGGAAAAAACGGTTGAACAGCTCTCGCTGGGTTGACAATCTTTGGCCGAATATGACTTGGGTTGTTTCGGAGCGAAGATCCAATTGTCGTAGAAACGATTAAACATTGTCATGAACAAGCAAACACATCGTATTCACATGCGTCTGTATGGAAGAAATACTAAATTACGAATTTTTTTTAAGAAGTTGTCTCCGGTATTTGGTCCTATCTTCGTAACAATATAGACAAATTTTGCAGATTTTTAATAGAATAGTCTTCGATATATAGTCATAGAATTATGGAAAGTTTACATCCAAAAATTGTGTGGGGTTCACAAAATTGATTTCAAGAGACAGACAGACAGACAGACAAACAGACAAGAAAAAATAGTATAAAAATTGAAACAAAATGAATACTTATAGACGTTTATATGTATGTAAAACTTAACTTCTAGTAAATTTTTGTGTACTAGTATTTACACAAAAAGAAATATTTAGAACATTTTATTCTGTTTAATGAAAGTGGCTTTACTTCAATATTAGTAAAGCTAATTTTAAGAAAAAGGCTTTATATGGAGCCTAAGAGCAATTTGAGCTAAATTTCATAGATCTATTAGTGTTTGGTGAAATGAGATCAATTTATTACGAAATTCAGCAAAGTCATTAAAGCCTTTTCAAAACTTTGTTGTCATTTTGTCGATATACAAGAATATTTTTGTTCATGAAAACTCTAGTGGAAATTATGTTCATGAAAGCTTTATTTGGAAATTTAAGTTTTATGAATGCTGGAGGAAATAATGAATAAATGGGCATGACCGACCAAAGCGCAAGTTTTACATGAACATGAACACGGATTGACAGACAGGTTGGGACCAATATTTGTGGGTGTTAAAAATATAAGCACAAACGCATAAGACTTTACCTACTAAAATAGTGTAGGGTATAATAAAACCACAAATATATTGATTTGTTAAGTGTTGTATTTGAAGTGGCAAGAGCCAAATTTCATTTGATCCACTTTGAATAGTAAAAATTTTATTTATGTGAAATGACAAAAGGTTTCAATTATGTATTCAATTTAAATGTTTTTTTTTTTTTTGCTGGCTATACACTATAATATTCAGTAAAATGACATGTCAAAATATTATAGTGTAAATGCAAAATGTAATAAAACTTACTGAAAATACTGATGGAAAATTGAAAATGGTATAATTTTTTGAAATTTTTTGAAAATTTTCAAAACAATCGGAGTTTTTCGTTTTATTTTTATTTAAACAAATAAAATTATAACAATATAAATAATTTTATATAAAACCGTAACAAAATTTACGCTTTTTTTTTGAATTTTTTCAAATTAAAGTTTCATTATACCCTACACCACTATAGTGGGGAGGGTATTATACGTTTGTGCTGATGTTTGTAACATACAAAAATATTGGTCCAACACCCACCTTAAAGTATACCGATCGATTCAGAAGCATTTTTTGAGTCGATTAAGACATGTCCGTCCGTCCATCCGTCCGTCTGTCCGGCTGGCTGGCTGGCTGGCTGGCTGTCCATGTAAACCTTGTGCGCAAGGTACAGGCCGCAATTTTCAAGATAATTTGATGAAATTTTGACCAAGCATGTTTTTTGGCACAAGGACGAAGCCTATTGAAAATGGTTGAAATCGGTCCATTATTTCACCTAGCCCCCATACAACCGTACCTCCCGATTTGAACTTTTTATGCTATAATTACGTCAAATATTCTGCTATCTCTTTAAAAATTCGCACAAATAAGTTTTATATAAGTATAAATGATACTGCAGATTTTCGGAAGGATCGGCCTATATTTGACCCTAGCCCCCATACAAACCCCCCTTCAAAAATGACTTAAACGTCTAAAATTGACTTGTAACCATTTGTATCGCAATGAAACTCAACAAAACTAACTGTTATTTAGAAATATATCCTTTTCCCAAATTTACCGATTTAGAAATTTTAGTTTTTTATCAATAAATGGCTTAAATATTTTGGAATTATGGTAATATTCAACATAAAAGTTTCTTTACAAAAAATAAAAATTTTATAAATGTAAAAATTGTAAAAATATACTCATGGTGAAGGGTATCATATGGTCGGCCATGCCCGACTATACTTTCCTACTTGTTTTATTTTAAATCTAATAGTGTAAAATCAAAATATATTTTCAATTTGATTTTTTGGATAATCATACCAATTTTCATTTTATTTTGTTTTGGCAGTATGAAATAAAAATCTAACGACTTCTCTCATAGTGTGTAGGTAGCTTTAATGATATTAATCTGCGGTCTTTTTGTAAAAGAAATTTTTGTTAGTTTCCCAGCAAAAACTTTTATTAACATATAAGAGGTTGAAATGATAAAAGTTACTTACACAATAGCATTTGAAGGCGGTCTCAAATTAAAACCACAATACATATTCTTAATTTTTTTCTTGGTTCGGATACTTAGATATATTGGCTTTAGTTTTATTCCTTTTAATCTTTCCTAAGTCATCATCATTTACATATTTTTTAACTTTTCTGCACTGACCAAAAACGGCGATACCGCCCCATCCATGGGGTGAATTCGCCAAGGGCATGGGACAGATATGTCATTAGTAAAATAATGTATTTCATAAAACTTAACAAAAAAATTAAAACAAATTATTGATTTTTTCTATATTTTAACCAAATTTTGTTCTACATCACAAGCATTACATATATTTGGCGCATGTTCCCCACGGGCAGTTCTGGGGTTTAGTTTCAATTTTTTTCAGGCTTCAAATTATATTATCGAAAATATTATTATGTCTTATTGTTCACTATTATTGACGTTCTAATACTGACCAATATATTTTTTCTATCACAAAAACTAAACAATTTAGCACAAAAAGTTCACACAGTGAAATATTTTCACAGCACTTTGAAAAACAATTAATCATGTCTGCCTCCCATCATAAGTAAAGTTAATGTTTCAAATTTTCAGGCATGATAGATAATCGATAAACGAAAACAAAATTTGTTTATGTGATAAAATCGATTACCCGGTTTTCAAGTTATTCGCATTAACAGATGTGCCCCTATGGCGAATGATTCCCCTTCTACCATACTTGCCTCCAATAATACCAACGTGTTAAAATAATTACTTAAAATGCTAATATGTAAGTAAATTTTAGCATTTTAACCCATTACGTGGTAATGAAACTTTTTGCTATGATGTAATTTGATATTTTTTATATTTATATATAATTTTGATGTTTTTAGATGTTATTAGTAAGTGCAATTATCATTATTGTTTTATCTGTCATAAATATTTTCAAATGTTTATATTTATAATCATTTATTTCCATTTATTTGGCTTTCTACATAAATAACTATATTCTACGCAATAAATTACCAAATACATTTATTCGTTGCGATAAACAGAATCAATTTAAATAATTAGTTTTAATTATCCAAACACATTTAAAACATTAAACGCTAAAATAAAAATCATATAAAACAAACAGCTACAAATATAAAAATCCAAGTAATTGGTAAGCATTAACATGCCTCAAGGATATTTATCATGAAATCAAAATTTATTTGTTGTTTTTTTTTCTTATAACAGGATATTTTCTTATTTTGCCAACTAAAGTGTTTTATTTTATACCAACAAACTTTTAAATTTATTTATGTGTCTGTCTGTAAAGACATTTTTATGAGAGAACATTTTCCACAATTGTTAAAAATATATAACAACAACAGCAAATATCGTTAACAATTTTAATAATGACCCAAAGGTTGTATGTATAGTGATACTTACATAGAGTAATGGAGCGTTATTATTGGAGTGGTGTAATGGTAAAGGAATGAGATAGTAAATAAAATGAACAGTGGATTCTACACGTCAGTTTAGGGTATTTGTTTGTGCAATCTAGATGTTTGTTGATTTTATTGTTGTTTTTGCAAATGAAAAAAATTATAATTTGCTATTTCTTAAAAAGTGTTTTTGATATTTTTGATGATTATTATGATTTCCTATTTAGAAATTTTTTAACCGTTTTATATTTGTCTTTCTAATTGATATTTTTGTTTGTAATTCCAAGACGCAAAAGATTTTATTTGCGCCCAATTAATTTTATATTTATTTATAAATATACAATATAATAAATAACTTAAATCTTGTAATTCATCATAAAAATACATTTTTCAACTTTCAAAGATATTTATGTCCTAACATCGTGCAAGAAACTAAAGCAAATAACTCAAGGAAAAAGGCCTTAAGTAACAAGTTTGTTAAACAAAATTTTCAAAATTTCATAAAATTTGTAAAAGTGAAAATTTCAATATACCTTAATAGTTATTTAGCACAAAAAGTTGAAAAATAATATCATGAACTAATTTCTGTATTTCTAAATGGTTAAGCCATATCCACCTGATTATATTTTCAAATAAAATTTGATCTCGTATTTTTTTATTGCTATTTACTCCAAAATGCCCTATAATCCCTTTTATTCTCTTAGCTGTCAGGTCAATGTAATTTTAGTGATTTATTTACCCTCAATTAAATTTCAATTAATGTTTCAACTGTTTAATGTTTCTCAATTATTGTTCTGAGAAATTTATGCTTTCTGCCAACAACGACCCGCCACACACAAAAATACATAAATACTTAAAAATACATAAAATTTAAATAAAATAAGTACATAAATATAGACCGGCTTGAGCAACCATATAATACCCTACATCTGTTGGGACAATAGATGTGATTTATTTTTCGTAATAAAGCATTTAACTTGAATGCCTCCGATATACATATTTAAGCAATATATTTAAATAAACTTTCTGAAATATCAGGTCCGGAGAAAAATATATAAAATTCGGCAGGATCTTCGACACAAGTATAAAACTTAAGATTAAGGAGTTAAGAGTACATTTAACATAATTATTTTGTCAAAAGCCCTATAGAGGTTCAGTTGTATGGGGATTTCAACAGTTTCGTCTCTGAGACAATAGAAGATCATGTTTTAAATTTTATTGGATTTTCTTCAAAATTGCAAACTGTATTTGGAATACAAGGTTAACAAGCCCTATTCAGGAGTTCAATGGACCTATCTTAACTAAGCTCTGTCCTTGGCAAAATAAAGGATCAAAGGATAAGGACGGGCAAAGTTAAATCAGAAAATGATTCTAAGCCGATTGGTGAACCTCAAGCTGGGTGAAGGACTTATATTATTGTGAGTTACAAACATCAGCACAACTACGATATATCCTTCAAATTAAAGTGGTTTAGTGGTAAGTCGTGTACAAAGACAAACAAACTTAAATCAGAAAATAATTATAAACCAATTGGTGTACCTCAGGGTGAATGTAGGACTTATATTATTGTGAGTTTCAAACATCAGTACAACTCCGATAAACCATACCCGCTAAAGGTGTGTATAGTATAATTACATACATCAGGTTAAAAGTTTAAAGTAAAAACGAAAAAGGAATAAATTTCTCCCGAATGATTTATGTTACAACAACATTAGTAGCAGCAAAAATTTCAAATTTATGTAAAGTATTTGAAATGAACATTTGTTTTAAACTTGGTCCTTTAGAATTTATTTAAAAATAATGTATATGTAAATGAAAACAGTATTGTGGTTGTACTTTAAATTCATTAAGCACTAAAAATGTGTATTACTCATACGTCACGGTGATTTTGTATTTGAGAGAGCTGCACTGCTACATGTAAATATGTCATCTTGTTCCTTCATTATTATGCTATTCTTTAGGTCTTTTAAATTCCATTTTTCTTATCCTTTAGGGAGTTTTATGCCGCATCATCTACTGAAATCATAGTTTTTTCGTCCATTTAAAACAGACAATGAATGTTTATTTAAAAATAATCTATAAATTATTGTTTCATATACATATATTACATTTTTTGTATTTTTCTTTAAATGTATTTTTATATAAATTTTCTCGTCATTAAAGATTATTTGTTTTAATATGGTGTTCAGTACTAAAGGAAACAAATGAAAGAATAAAAGTTTATTTCCTTTGTAATCCCAAGAAGTCATTGAAGCACGAAGCTCTGAACCAAACAAGAGGTGACAAACAGCTTGTGGCATGAAAACCTTGCACTTTAGATGAAATGAAAAAACAAAAGAAGATTTTTCCAATTATGCTTTATCAAGGTTACGTATATTTTTCGTAGTTGGTATTTGAATGGTTTAATGAAGAAAAGGTTAAAATTATTAACACAAGATTTAAGGTTAAATGTTGGCACGTGTGAAATAATTTTTTTTTTATGAACTTAAACATTGTAATCTATTCTAATGCTCTGATGACTTGTTTTTTTATTTCAACATAAATCTGTTTGTCTTCTCTTTTAATTATAATAATTTATTTCTGACCTATTTTCTTTTCACTTAAAATGTATCATCAGCTTTCAGTTTTACATCAAGTGGCATCCACATCAAACATTTCAGAGTTTAAATTTTTCTCTCTACACTTTAGCTCGCAATTGTTGTTGTTATACAGCTGGTATCATATACACATCGAAACAGCTGTAAAGGATGAATGTTAGCATATGTTTTTTTTTTTGTTCAGTGTTTTTATTTTATCTCGAAAAAACTGACGTTTTCTGTATATTTACTATAAAGATTTTAAATGACATTATAGACGAACACAGAAAGAAAAAGCAAACACATACACTCATACACATACAACACAATAACATCCAAAGAGTTACAATCTCACACTTAGAATACACAAAATTACACTTGTGTGTACTTGCAACAAATGTGTTTATTTAAGTTGCTGTATAAACACAAATCATTCGTTTGAAAACAACAAGGACAATATCCTGGTGTTGGTACTTACTTCTACTAACTAAAAGCAACATGTTTTTATGAGTTTTTTTAATCTTTTCATTGATGTAGGTACATAAGTATTTTTATTTCTGTATGTGTTAGTTTTGTCCTTAAATTTGTATTTCATTCTGTGCTGTATACTGTAACAGTATATTATATAAATTTATATATGTATATATTAAAGATTTATTTTTTTCTGTTTCTAAGAATTTCTCTTTTTATATTTGAAAAATTGTGTTCTTTTTTTGCTGCAGCATCATCACGACGACAACAATGACGATGTTGTGTTTAGTGTTGCAGATGATAATTTTTGTTGATAACAATTTTATTGTCTATAGTTGTTGATGTTGCTCTTTAGATTCCTTTTTATTGTAAGTAGCCTGAAAATGTGACATGTTAAATATGGAAAATACAAAGAAACATTGTGTATTCCAAATGGTTCTTTTTTTTTAAAAAAAAGTACTTTAATTTAAAAAGACATCTTAGGAAAATAACCTGAAATGAAAACAAAATATATGCAGAAAACTAAATCAAACATATTAATCTTATGAGCACTTAATATATTGTTCATTAGATAAATATCCTTTGGGTAGTATTTTACCAACAATATTTTTAGATATTATCGTTTCTTTACTGTCCTCAAGTAACCTAGAGATTATACTCTTAAAAGTAGTATTTTTTTGTTGTACTTCCGAAAGTAGTTATTTTTCCCATCTTTTGGAGAAATGCTTATTATGTTCTACTAATATGGCACCATCTGGTTGACTCAAATTAATATCTTTCGGGTCAATCGTTACATTATTGTCCCATAGTATTCTAAAGAGTAGACACTTGAAATTTTTAAATTTTAGTTCCATTAATATCTTACAACCTGGCTGATGTTTTTGGTCTTTGGTCACATACATATAAACTCTTTGTAAACAAGAATGAAGACAGTCGTCACTTTAGTATCCCCTTTGTAAGCGAGAGCGGAGACAATCGTCTCTTTACTTTCTATTTGTGGGTTGTAGAGTGACGATTAACTTTCTCGAAGGACAAGCCTATGTTAAAATGGTTGGTCACCTGGGTAGTCAGGTGGCTAGGGGCCACCATAAGTGGTAGGTTAAGTAGTCAGTTCGGAACTGTCCCGTCGAACTGCTGGGGTGTTTGTAAATTCGTATGTATATTTGTGTGTGTGTATTGTAAATTTCATATATTAACGAAAACAATTTAATCAGGAGATTTATTTGTAAAAAATTTTCTTTCTGTCTCATTGCTAGATATCAATCAAATGTGGCTAATGTATAGGCCTCTAACATAAAAAGGTGTTATTTTACTAAATACAAAAAAAAATAATAATAATAATAATTAATGTTCTTATAACAAGTAAATAAGGTATTAATCTATGAAAAGGACATGAAAATAACTATGAAAAGGACAACTTGAAGAATAATAACAAAAGTAGAGCAGTAAAAATAAAAAAAAAACGAGTATTCTGCTTACTATGGTAACAATGTAATTAATTCTGAAGTAATTTTAGTTTTATAAAAAACCAAAGAAATAAAATAGTATTTATAATCAATATATAAAACACATTAAAATACAGATTAAATATATGCAGTAGTCATGTCTAATAGTTTCTTTATTAAATTTTTATATAAAGTTTTAGTTTTAACCATCAATCCAAAATCAAATTATCAGTCATAAAGATTGTTTATTTTATCCTTTAATTTAGTGTTCATATGTATGCACATATATACATGTATAATACCTTATTTCTTGGCTTACAACAAGATCAATGTTGTATCCTTTTTGTATGTGTCAATAAAGATTAAAACAAATACACACATATTAAACAAAGCAACAAATAGCCAAACTGGTAGACACATATTACACGTAGTATTTTAATGTTGTTGTTGCTGAAAAAGTTTGGCAGAAAATTTTAAACGAGTTGGTGATTCCAAAACGGTGAACATAGTTCAGTTCTAGTTCAATTCTAGTTCAATTCTAGTTCAGTTCTAGTTCAGTTCCAGTTTCATTCTAGTTCAGTTCTTGTTCAATTCTAATGCAATGCGTGTGTTTGAGCGATTGTGTATATCTGTAGGATTCGCCAGATAATATGTCAGAAGAAATTGTTTTTATGCCTGAAACAGGGTTAATACTTTTAATTATATTTACAGCTCTAAAAAAAGTAAAGTGAAATGCAGAGTCGAATGGTAAATCGTAAACATGCTGAAATCTCTGTAGCAAGTTAAATTTAAAGTATTATTTAAATAAGAGCGAAAAACTTTTTATAACTGTGTTAAAAAATTTTGAAATAACTTGTAGCCATTTACTGTCAACATGGCGTTAATAAAATGTAAAAATGAAGGAGAAGATTGAAAGACGCCGCAGGACACCATGACAAAACAATACAACAATGTTAAAGGCAACGGCGAAAATGCCAAATACAATGACATTTACATCAACAACGGCATCATTTATACAAAATATGATTCTGTCTACAGATCAAAAGGACTGTTAAACATTTTGATATGTAGCTAATGTTGATGAACGCAACTGTGACATACTTACTTACAAATATATATGTATGTATTTGTATACATAATAATAAAACATGATGTGTCGAGAAGCTTAATAAAATGTAAGAGCATAAATCCCAATAGTATTTTTTTTTTGGTTTCAGTTCGTTTTTTTTTTTGTTGGTCTTTTTTAGGCATAGAATATATTCAAGACCTAAGTCATGGAGGTAAATACTTTAAATGCTCCTTGAAATCATTATTACAGGAATTTTGATGTATAAAGAGCAACGAAAACAGAAAAAGAAAACATGTTTGTATTTACGATTAATGTATTACTTATTTTAGTCTGTAGTATTGGTCACCATTATACTTTTGTGCAACAGTATGAATTTGTATATTTATATTGGGATACCTTTGTATGATCGTACTGAATTTCATTTCTAATTACAGTTTCGAGAACTATATGGGACTCTATAATATAAAAATTGCAAGATTGCCATTGCAAAAGGAAATTAAATTTAAAACAATTTGCAATTAATTAATAATTACCTAAATGTATATTTTGTTAGAAGTACACCAAATACTTTACAGTTTCTCAGAATTAATCGTTAAATAAAAATACCAATTACAAAAGTCATCTTCACTTCTCATCACTTTTAGCAAGTTTGTTGTCAGAGTGGTTTTGTGTTTCACTTAATAGATTTTGTTTTATGGCCATACAAATTTTTGCAGATACAGTTTTCACAAGTTAAAGTATAAACTAAATACAAAAACTGCAGAAATTATTTTACTAAGTCTAGGTTTTCCTTGTACATATATCCAATATTTATATCAATTTTCATTTTTTATTCACAGTCTATGTTTTCCCGTTGGGGTTCAAATACTTTGTTCTTCACTTCAAGTGTTTACTTTCAGCTATAACATAAACGAAGGACTCTTAAACCAAAAGAAAGTACTATTGCTAGTTACTCTTAAAATTACTGAGGGAGGTTGGGATATGTATATAAAAATCTGTTCTGAGGATTATCATAAGTTCCTTTTAAAAAATCACAAACAATTATTCATTTCAACTATTTATACTATTACTTTTTTCCATTCCAGATAAGTTAGATGAAAAATTTTATTTCAAAGATTTCCTTAAAATATAAAAGAAATGAACTAGCTCTTGATAAAACCTCATTTCTTGTCAATGACTTTTTGTACTTATTTGCCCGTTAAATAAAAATTACACTAGAAAAAAAAAAAAAAAACAAATTGTCTTGAATATAGAAAGATGATTAATTTATCATAAAAGTTATACTTGGGTTCTATAGTTGAAACGAAACGTCGACTTTTTTCAAATAGTTAAAAGTCTACTTTTCGACTTTTTTCATTTTATAAAAAGTCGATTTTTTGTCTTTTCGACTTTTTTCATTTAATTAAAAGTCTACTTTTCGGCTATAAGTAATTTAAAAATAGTCGACTTTTCGACTTTTTCCGACTTTTTTCAACTTTTTTAGACTATTTCCGATTTTTCAATTTTTTCGACTTTATGATTTTTTCGACTTTTTGACTATTTTCGCCTTTTTTCCGACTATTTTATGGCTTTTTTCGAGTTTTTCAGACTATAGTAGAGTTTTTTACTTTTTTCCACTTTTTTTTTAAATATTCGACTATTTTCGACTTGTTTCTACAATTTTCGAGTTTTTTCCGACTTTTTTCAACTTTTCGAGTTTTTTCGACTTTTCGAGTTTTTTTTCGAGTTTTTTCGACTATATTTGACTTTTTTCGATTTATCGACCTTTTCGACTTTTTTCACAGACAATAGTCGAGTTATCGACTTTTTTTTGGAACAAAATCGGCTTTTCGACTTTTTTCAACAAAAAGGCGATTGTTCGATTATTCGAAAGTCGATTTATAGAACCCTACGTATACTCTTTTCTTGTTAGCTTATGAAATCAACTACATTTTAAGAGCGTAACCAGGTCGTATGAGTAATATTTAATTTCATCTTAAATATAAATAAAGTATAAGTACAATATTTAAATGTAAATTGAAGACTAGACTATGCTTTAAAATTTTATTTATAATGCAAATAGCTACAAAAAGGCTATATAGTATTTAATTTTAAACAATCTTGTATTAATAGCCAATCAGCTAAATTTTTACAAGGCTGTAATCTTAAAATCAGTGTTCTGTTAAGAAAATTTTGTATAAGTAAAAGTTTAACAAAAAAGTTTTTATGAAAAAATACTATTTATAAATATTCAAAAATAATGTAAGTCTGGGATCACCTAAATTTTTTATTAAATTAAGATTGCTTGTGGTCTAAAGTAAAATAACTCTTCATTTTTAAAATTAAGTCATAATTTTCTTATATTTAATTACTTTCATTAATTTAATGAACTCAATTTCCTTTTTCAAATTTCTAGGTAATGAAATATATTTATAATTATTTATATATTTGTATACCTTTATATGTACACATCCTGAAACTAGATATTCGAATCTATAATTTATATATTTTTGTAATTTTCACCTTAGTTTGTCAGTTAATTAAGCTCTTCTGGTTGCTAATAGTTTACGCCTCTAATGAATTTTCTATTTTGTGTAAAAGGTCACTCAAGCATATGTGGTGTTGCATGTTGAATGTGGGAGTTTTGTGGGTATTGATTGCAAATAAATTAATATTTTTACTACAATCGACTTATGATGATTACCCACACAGTGAGCTATACGCATTGGATGGTTGTATCAATACGTTGCACATGTCTGAATGATTTTATCTACTGCTTTGTTGACTTATGGCAGCAATTTTCTATTGTTTTGCAAAAAATATTGTCCATCACTGGATTAAGTTAATTCACATGTTTTTGACGTCTAATATTGCCTATTACGTGTATTTTACACACATGTATATAGATACTGTTTCATTTATACCCATTCCACTGTATAATTATTAGCTTGGCAGCTGTTTTTATGGGGAAATGAAATGTAGATTTATATGGACATTAAATTGTGATATCTTTAGACAGTATCAACTCAAGTTTAAATAATAAACAAATGCATACATTGTATTATATAAAGAACATTATTTTAGTTGGATATCTCCTAATAACAGTTTAAAATATATTCTTCTATAGTTGTCCTTGTTCACAGATATGCACCCACATTAAAAAAACACGCTTACAATATACAATACTCATCGTATACATATGTGGATTACTGCATAAAATTACACATTTTGTAAATTTAAGTAACAAAATTTGTATATTTAATATTACTGCCACTGCACGCATGCCTCAATAATCATAATTCAAACCTAGTTCTCTTTAGCATGACCGATAGAATGATAAAATGTTAAATTCCCAAAGATCCTTCAAAAAATTGATTTCTCTGTTGATATTATAAGGCTTTTACTTATTGTCTTTAAATTTTTGTAAAACAAAATTTGTGAGAAATCACCAAGGTCGTATAAGTGATATTTAATTTTTCCTTGAATATAAATAAATTATACGTACCGAGTCCTATATAATATTTCAATGTTTAAGGCTAAAAGTTTTTTTTAAAGATTTGATTTTAACAAACAGACTGATATCGCTAAATCGATTTGTCTTTAAATTTTTTTACGCTTTTACTCTCTTTAAATTTTAATAAAAGAAAGTTAATCAAGGTCGTATAAGTGATATTTAATTACTTCTTGAATTTAAATAAAGTATACGTACCACGTTTAAACATATTAGGTAATTACAAATTCGCTTAAGGTACCTCACTTTTTTAAAGAAAACGTTTAGAATTGACTTAGCCTTAAGATTAATCGATTAGGATTTCAAACAAATAAAAAATTTAAATGAAATCTCATACACACTTTTTTCGAATTTAATTTTAAGGTAGAAAGAACTTAAGAACATTGAAACATTTTTCGTAAATTTATAAAGGTATGTACTATGTTTGCAGCTATATGCCTTGAATATTTCATAATAAGAATTTTTTATTTTACTGTTTGAAATATGCTGTGTGAATTTATTTTAATTATTTTAATGTCTAAGATTAGATTTATGTAACTATTTTCATTCAACAACTTGCGTTTACAAACATAAATATGTATATGTATGTACATAAATTACACACGAACCGAATGATATACGTCTGAAACTATAAATTTAAGAGAAAAAATCTGCGTTTTTAGTTTCTTATTTCTTGATCATGTGTCCTTTCAAAAGGACTTCAAAATTTTAAAAATTACATTTTTCAAAAAATATTTTAAAATACTTCTATTGATCAAACAATGTCAAATTTGATGTCAAGTTAATAGAAAAGTTGTAAAATATTTTGTGTTATTTTTAGTTTATTCTGTCCGAAACTAAAGATGTATAAAAGAATCTTTCAAAATTTTTTTGAAAAAATAATATTAAACACTTAATAGATTTTTAAAGATAGGAATTTTAATTTTTTTTGTCTGAGTTTTATCCTAACAGTATAAAATAAAAGTAATACAAAATATTTCCCAACTTTTCTTATTGGCTTGACACCAAATTTGATATTGTTTGATTAGTAAAAGTATTTTAAAATATTTTTTGAACAATGTACTTTTTAAAACTTTGAATTCCCTTCGAAATGACACAGGATCACGAAATGAAAGACCAAAAATTCCGATTACCACTTTTGTACTTTTTTAAAAATTGTTCATCATTACCAACGAAAATTGCCAAAATTCATTGACAGAAAAATTTCATTATTAAATTTAATTTCTCAAAAATCTTTCATTATTTGTTTAACTAAATGGATTTTTAAAAACTCTTTTGCTATAAAAGTTGAAACTTTTTCAGTTCTGAATTCCTCAAAGATTTAATACAAATACATTTTGCTGTTTTTTGTAAAAACCATATACTTTGTATTTTACTAATTATATTCAATAATAAAACTCATATAAATGGTATTATTTTTACATTCACATAAAATAATTAAAACTCAGACATTCATACATTATAATATAAATGATTAAAACTTTCTTTTGAGAATCCTTTTTTCCTAATTGAATTCAACAACTTCCATTAAAACTTAAAACAAACAAATTTTAATTACAACAATAAGTACCAAAAGTAACATGGAGTAAAGTAATGGTATAATCAGTATTATTAATGTGTGTATGTACATTTAATATTTTACTTATTATCATACATATATTTAAATTTAATTACGAAGTAATTCAAAGTTGTATTTTCTTCTTTTTTGTTTGATTAGTGTTTCTTTTTGTTAAATTTGTTAATTAATACAAAATCAAATTGGTTTTATTTTATTTAACAGCTGAAAGCAACAAAATTAAAGAAAATTTAAAAAGTGGAAATAAATCTACAGAAAATGCCATCCTATAGCCAAAAAAGTAAACTGAAGAAATAAATAAACAAATTCAATGAAAATATTACTAAATTGTTTTATACTGTTAATATCTGTATTTATTTTTGCATGCATATACATGTCTTCAAGGTTTGAAATAGTCAAAATATAATGAAACCCTTTCTTGAAAAAAGAAAAATAATTTACATAAAAATTGTGCTAAACTGGATAATATTTACATTTAAAATTTAATTTGAATCATTCATCAAAACAAGCATAGAAATTTTGTATTTATCTAGAATTATTTTATTTCAAATAATTACACTGTAATACAAAAGTGAAGAAAAATAAAATGCAGGCGTTCGTTCTCATATACCAATTCTATTTCGTTATAGTCCATAGAGTACGAATATATATTTAGTTTTCCCCTATCACTTTATTAACTTACTTTTTAAGAGCAAAAGATGCGAAAATTTTTGAAGTTTTAAATTTGAAAAATCATAAGTTTAGTAGTTTTCATCCGATTTCAAATCCGATATTTTTTTTAATGATACAAGTGTTGCCTTTTAATCCAAAAAAAAAGAAATCCAAAATTTATGGTCAAATGTCTGAGTTACGATCGTTTAAGTAAAAAAAACTCACACTTTTTTAAAAAATTTTCATTTTCATCATGCTCTACTTTGATCATGAGGCAGTGAGTTCATCTTTTATTACTTTCCTGAAGAATCACATAAAGGGAGGTTTCTAAAACTTGTTATTTCATAAAAATCTATGAAAAACTGGATGATTTATGCCAATTTTTCTAATAGCATGTTCCTCGAATTTTTGGTTTTCTCCATACAAATTAATTTTTGTATAAAAATGTTTATAAACATTTTTTAAACTTGTTACAAAGAAAACCAGAAACATGAACGTTTTTGTATGGAAGAAATATAATATATTTTTATAAAACTTAGCACAACTCATAACCTTTTTCATCGATTATCACTGTATTTTTTTTTGCTGTATCACTGTGTTATTAACTATTTCTCCTTTCATTATTCATTATAAATATTTTTAAGCACAAATAAAAAACAAAATACACAAGGCAATTAAACCAACAGACATCTAAACAAACATAATGAAAAACATCCGAATATACGAACAGAATTCACAAAAACAAAACAAAATACACAACTCAATGAAGCCAACAGCATCCAAACATACAAACAAAATACACAGCTGAATAAAACCAAATACATCTAGACACACGCGTATATCTTTTTCCAATTCGAAGTGTTGTTGCTTATTTAACAAAGCATGAAAAAAATATGACATTTTTTGATGAAATTTTCAGAGGTTGTCTCGTATTTTTGCTCATATCTCCGTTATTTGCCGACCGATTTTGCTGATTTTAAATAGCGATCTTCTCAAAATCATGTCTAACAGAATTATTGAAGATTCGGATCCAAGGTGAAGTGTATACAAAGTGTTGGTTGTATTTCTTATGTAACCTTTCATTTTATAAAAATAACTTTAGCAAAAAAGGACTTTAAAGTTTTAAAAAGTACATAATTCAAAAAATATTTTAAAATACTTCTACTAATCAAACAATGCCAAATTTGATGTCAAGTGTTGTAAAATATTTATTTTAGTCTATTCTGTCAAGATCAAAAAATGTATGAAAAAATCTTTTACATTTTTTTTTGAAAAAAATAATATTGAAAATTTTAATAGATTTTTAAGGATAAGAATTTTAAAAAACATTTTTGACAGATTTTTATCCTAACAGTATAAAATAAAAATAATACAAAATATTTCCCAACTCTTCTGGTTGGCTCGACAGAAAATTTTACATTTTTCGATTATTAAAAGTATTTAAAAAAATTTTTTGAAAAATGTACTTTTTAAAACTATGAAGTCCTTTTGAAAGGGCACAGGATCAGGAAATGAAAAACTAAATCTTTTCCCTTAAAGTTATAGCTTCACACGTATATACTTATATCGTCCGGTTCATGTCTAACGAATTTTTTCTCTTTTTGTCGGACGGTGTAATAATTGAAGTTCTATTTTTGAATTGTTTTAGAAATATATTTGCAAAATTTTTTATAACACTTACCGATTTATGAATTTACCTTGTTTTTCTGTATGAATATATAGATCAAACTACAACCAAAAACTAAAAAAAAAAAATTAAATAAACGAACCATATTCATGAATACGACCTTTTTAATGTTTGAGTACGTGCAGCAAAAGGTGTCCCAAAGATCATAATAAAAACAGCAACCAAAACTATACGCGTAATTAACCCTATTACCGATTTCATTGATTTAGTCGAATCAGAATTAAAAAAAAATTCAAACTATAAAATTATTTTTTTTTTGCAATAAAATATGTTTCTAGTTTCAGAACCAATTATATTTTTAGTAAAAAAATTAAATTTATAGAAAAAAATCAAATTTAAAGTCAAATTGGGTGAAAATGATTGGGAAAATTTTAAATTTTTGTGGAATGTGTTCGATTTTTTGTAAAAAAAATTCTTTTTCTAGTGCTTAAAAAAAAAAAAAAATATTAAAATTTTTAATGAAAAATCGAATGTGTAAAAATTATAAAAGAAATTTGATGACCCCACCCTCCTCGTAGTCTTAAATGCGTACTCACTCAAGTGTCATTTTTGTTTGTTTCTATATAAGTTTTATATTGTCCTCTTCACTGACCTTTACATTTTAACCCTTTTCAAGAGTCCATTCTTTTTCTGCTTATGAACACAATACATTGTCTAAATATAAATGTGTTTTTGTTGACATTTACATGTTTTTCTTGAAAATCTACTTTTGTTTTATTTGCCTTTAGTTTTCATTTACTTTTTTCCCAAGATACAATTTTTTTCTGTCCTTTACCCAAATAGCCCTTAAGCTGAATTTTATGGTTTTTTACAATTTTAATATTTTTAGGACCATGTTGTTGTTTTTTCTTTTGGGGGGTTAAAACATTTTATTTAAAGCTTAAATTTTATTTTCTCATAAAATCAAAATAAAGACAAAAAAACTATGTTTTTTAAGGTGTGTTAATGTTGTTGTTTTGTTTTAATTTGGGTGGGATTTACTGCTCCAATAAGAGAAAAAGTAGAATTTTATTTTATTTGTTGAATAAAGAAATTGTTGTGGCCATATTTAATAGGGGTCTTGCTGTTATGTATCGTACTTAAAGTATTTGACTGGTAGAGTCCCTTTGGATTACATGACCACTGATATCCTTAAGGACATGATAGTTTAAGTTTATGTGTTGAAAATTAAGTAAGAGGAATTTATGATGTGACGGATGATGTTGATGTTTTCATCATCATTACATTGTGACCAACATAATGAGTTGTAATGTTTTGAAGATTATTAAGACATTAGCATTTTTAGTCCTTGTTTTATTATATACCCGGAAGACATTTATGTTGGGTGAACCCAAAAACAAAAAAGTTTGATTAAGGGTTTAATTTAAGGATATTTAAGGTCAGTTTTATAGGTGTAAGAATTCTTGTAAATTAGATTTGTAAGGTAATTGAAATATGATATACATTTAAAATAGGTTTTAATTTTAAGGAGGCAAGAATGCCTCCTTAAAATACCTTTCAAAAATTCAAAATTTTAGTATGAATGAATTTTTTTATACTATACTTATGTTTTAATAAGACATATGTTTTTGGTATTTTTATAAAACTCTTCTTCATTTGCAGCTTTTTCTGACAATATACATTTTAAATTTTGTTCAAACTTATTAATTAAATTAAAAGTTCTAAGAAAAATAAAGAAAACAAGAATATTTTTAACAAAGAATAATAAAAACAAACAGTTGCATTGATGAAAAGAAATCTTCTTAAGAAAGTAAAAGTACAAAATTATAACAAGCATTATAAATGTAAAAAAATATATTTTGGGATTTCAAAGAAACATAAAAGCTACAAAAAAAAGTCATGTTGATTTTGTAATTCATTAAATTTTAAAAAAATAAATATCAGCAAAATCCTCAGAAAATTGTTTCGAACGATTTTCGAAAATGACTAACAGAAGGACAGAGAGACGGACATTAATACTGAATTTATAAACGATTCAGAGTATATATAATCATGTGGGTCTATAACTAATATTTAGAGGTGTTACAAATTATCTACAATAGAACATGGTATTCATTGATCTTTATTGAAAATTTTTCTAAAGAAAATTTTTTTCAACAATCTCGAAAAAGTTGCATTGATCGATCGAAATTTTGCATAGAAAAATGTATTTAAACATTGATCCAGATAGATATCAATCTATCTTTATAAATTTTCAATAGAAAATAGTATATTTACCGATCCTGATAAATTTTCTAAAGAATATTGTTTCGATCGATCAATATTGATTAATTTAATAGAAAACTATCAAAACTATCAAAAATCGTTCCAATTGATTAACTTCGAGAAATTATCTAAAGAAAATTGTTCCATTTCATCTATCTCTACAAATTTTCTATAATTTTTTTTTAATCAATCGGTTTTAACAAAATGTTTAAAAATGTATAAAAAACAAGTAAGAGTTCTATATTCGGCTGTGCCGAATCTTATATACCCTTCACCATGATGTGTTTAAAGCCTTTTGTACCTTTTGAAGAACGAAAAAGTACCA
>NC_060952.1:97248220-97313592 GCF_022045245.1 Lucilia cuprina | reverse complement strand
ATCCAGAATATATATACATTATAGGGTCGGAAAATTATATTATAGAAATTACAAACGGAATGACAAACTTATATATACCCTTCTCACGAAGGTGAAGGGTATAAAAATCCGAAAAAAAATGTTTAAGAACCATCGATCGATACAATTTTGTATGATCGAAATAATTTTCTATAGAAAATTGTAAAGATTGATTTGTTTAAAGAAACTTATATCAATCGAAAGATCTATTTATGAAAGTGTTGTTAAGAAACAATTTTCTAAAGAATATTACAAAGATCGATATAAAAACTTTACGAATCGTTTAATCTCGAGCAATTTTCTATAGTAAATTGTACGTATCAGTCTCGAGAAACTTGTAGCGATCGATGGATCTTAAGAAATTTTCTACATAAAATTACATTCATAGATCTCGAAATTATTGTAGAAATTTAAATCAAGCGTTCCTGAAAAATTTTCTATAAAAAACGAAAATTTTTTTTATTTCCACCGTAAGCGAGACTTTTTGTAATAACTTTATATAATCATTACTTTTTACACTAACACCAACAGCTTATTTGGTCAAAAAAAAAAAAAAAACAAATACGAATTCCTCTTCTATTTCCATGGTGCGTGTTTGTCATAAAGAATACTTGAATAAAACGGTCAGATTTAAAAGGCATGTTTAAAACTTAAAACAATAACTCATTTAAAAAGTTTTAAAAGAAATAAAAAAATAATTGTGGAATAAATAATTTCTTATTTTGTAAGAATTTATTTTTGTAATTTAATAGCACTGGTATAAAATAACACGAATGAATAAAAGAGTTCAATAAACAAATTTTCATGTTATACTTATACATATTACAAGTATTTCGGAAATACATGGACAAAATTAATGTGTGTGTAACAATAGTCTTTTAAGAGAGAAGAAGATTGTACATATGTATATATGTTTTAACTAGGACATTGCAACAATGACTACATGGTTGTACGATGGCAATATTACCCTTCGCGTGTGAAATTATACAATTTCAATTGGTCTACTGACTAGTAGAGTTGTTATACTATTCTTTGATTTCCTGGGATATGTAGTCAGTAGCCAGCTTAAGGGCGTATGGTAATGGACAAATAAGTAAATAAATACGTTTTACAATAACAATATTTGAAACTGAACTAGAATTTTCACTTAATACTTTGATTATTATACTTTTAAAAGCATAATGATATAAAATTATATTCAATTATTTTAACATTCATCTAGTTAAATAAGTCATTTCATATTTAAATATTGATTTATCATTAGTCATTAATCTATAAAAATTATCACGATACTGGTTTTATAATAAAATAAACAATCTTCTTCTTAAAAAAAAAGAAAAATAAATAAGAAATTCAAACTGATTGTGTAAAAAATACACCTTCAAATAATTATTTAACATTGGGACACTCAGGCGTATGATTAATATTTATTTATTTGTAATTTGTTATAACATTAGCAACAGTTTTAACTGAAATTAAATATATGTATATAATAAATTAATTTATATCACTGCCATACTTATATAGACTTATTTAAAATGCATATATATGTTTATATATAAAATGGTATTTATTTAATAAGGTTAATTAAAGGGAGAAAGTATAAATTTTGATAATTTTCCCAATAAATGTTGTCTAACTAAATGTAAAACTGTTTACTTAATATAAATATAAAACAGCAAAAACAAATTTTAATTGCTTAAAAATGTTTAAAGTTTCTATTAAATATTTGTTTTTAACTAAAGTCATATTTAAATAAGCTTATTCAGCATTAAGCTATTTAATTAATAAAACAAATTTTCAGTTTTTAAACTTCAAAGGAAAAAATATAAATTGCTTACAAGTTATTACTCAGTGATGTAAAATAATATTTATTTTATTGATTATAAACTTGTTGCAAAGAATAAATTCAATTGATTTTATTCATAAATACACATCAACAGAAATATTGTAAACTAAACTAGAACAAATCTAGAATAGAACTAAAACTAACTTTTGCTTTAATTAACACATAATTTCTATTAAATTCTTTAATATTCATTAAATATTAGTTTAACCTTAAAACAAAAATCTTATAACTTACCTTGAAACTTGTAACAAAATATTTTTCAAAAAATTGCTAAATTTTTGCTATAACTTTCAGTAACAAGGTTAATAAATTCTTTGTTAACAAAGAAAATTATTAAATGCCTCTAGTTATGATAAGTTTGACTTTTATAGGCATTTTGTTATCGAACTGAAATGGTATAACTTTAATTGTAATCGAAAAAAGTTTTTATTTGAAAAAAAAAAGAAATTGTTGAAATAATATTAATCATACGCAAAATACTGACTGAACATGCTAGTCTTTGTACATACAAATACTTAACAAAATTTAAACACTTGCTAGTAAATATTGAATTATATCTCCAATTTATATGTAAAATTTAATTTAATACGTTTTAACAATTAATTATATTCCTTCAGCTTTGACAATAACTTAATGAACAGTTTATATAATTTAAATCAATTGAAAACAAACCAATTATCGTTTAACAAAGTAATTTGATTTATAAATTATCCTTTATTTATTATTTATCTATAATTTACTAACAAAGTTTATTTGTTAACAAATTAGTGATTTATTGTTATTGTCCAACAGAAAGTTATTAATTATTATCATTTAATATGCCACTTGAAAGAGAAAACAATAATTGAAAAGATGTTGTCTCAATGTTAGCGCATTAATATTAATCATGTTTTTGCAAAGGTAAATTAATATATGACAGCACAAATTTTAATTGTGCTGTATATTGGAAATAACGGTGACGGAAGAAGGAAGGAAGATAAACTGAGTTATGGCATTTGAGAGTCAAAGGAAGGAAGAAGAAGTAAGAGTATCTTTTTTTAATTAGGTCGAAACTTTTTTATTAACACACGGGTTAAAGGCGCAACTAAAAAATTTAGTAAATGGCTTCAACCAAATGTAGATCCCACTAAGAAGACAGATCTGGAACAATTTCAGTTCTAGTTCAGTTCTAGTTCAGTTCTAGTTCAGTTCTAGTTCAGTTCTAGTTCAGTTCTAGTTCAGTTCTAGTTCAGTTCTAGTTCAGTTCTAGTTCAGTTCTAGTTCAGTTCTAGTTCAGTTCTAGTTCAGTTCTAGTTTAGTTCTAGTTCAGTTCTAGTTCAGTTCTAGTTCAGTTCTAGTTCAGTTTTAGTTCAGTTCTAGTTCAATGCAGTTGCGTTAATTTTTGGAGAACTCTATACAAAATTAAATGCTTAATATATATTTAACTTGCTATTTATTTAACTATCAGACCAAAAATATCTAAGGTTATCTGTGAGAAAAATAGTAAATTTTGCACATCATGACATACATTAGGTAAAAGATACCGTGATATGCATGATACATATTTATCGAACATAAAAATAGCAGTGTAATCAAAGGCTTTTGCCAGAGTGTCCATCATATTGTTAAACATGTAAGCAATAATTTTTGTTGTGAAGTGTTTGTGTTGATGCGTTAAATTAGTAAAAGTGTTTAGATGGAAAATGTTTTGGCGAATTAATGGAATGAAAAACATACAAGTACTTTTTTCATTTAACGTGTTCTCGGGATTTTATTGTGTAAAATTATAAAACAAAACTGAAAATCTCTAACCTTTAAAATATGTGTGGAGGAATGTCATTAATCTATAAAGGTACCAGCGTAGTAAAATACATACAACATACAGTATATTTGTAGAAAAGTTTTAACATCTTTTGTCCTTATTATAAAGTAAAGTATCATAGTCTTGATCCCGGTTTAATATTTTTAATGGTGATTTTACGCTTACACATAAGTAATATTAACGGAAATTTTTTTTATACCAATCGTACTCTTTTTTTACATACGTATTGAATTTCATTAGACTTAACGAACTTAAAGTATGAAAAACTTAACCATAACTAATTACTTTTATGACATTTTCAACCCAGTTATATGTACAATAAAAATAATTTTTAATATATATGTACATATATTTTTATTGTATTAAAATTAAACAGCTCAAGATTTATTATAGTTAAACTTTACTAACGAAATGTTAAACTAACTTTCGTGACCAATCACTGTTTATCAGAGGCATAACAGGCATTATTGTAAATTTGACTGTATTTTTACATACTGTGTGCAGGCAAATTTTTGCATGAATTGTGGCTCCTATGAGTTAATTATTAGCATTTTACATAAATCCAGTAACAGTCCCAGCAGAAAAAACGACGCAATATGTATACATATGTAGTAAATATACTCGATAGCAAAAATTGTGGTCAGTTTTTTGGGATTTTGTGTTTATTTAAACAGAAGTAACGCTTAACTTGTTCTAACTGCGGTATATTCATAAACATTTGTTTAAGTTACTAAAATGTGGCCTTTTTTTGGTAATAGAACGAAAAAAAAACAGCTAAGGTAGTGCTGCTAATATTTACACAACTGTTCAATTAACAAAAGGTTAATTGAACAGACATAATTGAAAATGAGCCATATACATAAAGTGCTGGTAACGTAATACAAAAACCTTAACAAAAAATTGAAAACACAAGTTAATTAAGCGTTAAAAAATTTTTCATCCGTATTGTTATAAAAGAAACACAAATACTAAACAATTAAACTATAACCGCAGGAAAAACGTAGTGAGTTTCATTTGATTTTTTAATTTCCATTGCAATTAAAATTTGTCACTGGGGATCATATTTTCAACTACACAGTGTGTTATAAAAGTATAATCAATTACAATGTTTGATATTTGTATTTTGAATAAATAACTGATGCACAAACTGACAATATAAATAGGGCTATTCTTGATTTAAAGTTTGAGTGCAATGTTGAATTAATTTTCACATAGGTAATGTGATAGAAGTGTAACTACTTAAGCTAGATCAGAACTAGAACTGAACTAGAACTGAACTAGAACTGAGCTAGAACTGAACTAGAACTGAACTAGAACTGAACTAGAACTGAACTAGAACTGAACTAGAACTGAACTAGAACTGAACTAGAACTGAACTAGAACTGAACTAGAACTGAACTAGAACTGAACTAGAACTGAACTAGAACTGAACTAGAACTGAACTAGAACTGAACTAGAACTGAACTAGAACTGAACTAGAATTGAACTAGAACTGAACTAGTACTGACCTAAATCTGAACTTGAACTAAACTATTCATTAAATTACTGGTGCAGGAAATTTTTTATGTAATTAAATTGAAACATATAAATTTTTAGTGATTGTATTTTATACATTTTAAAAATACTACGAATAAAATTGTTGAATTTGCAAATAAATTTGTTTGCGTGTGTATGTTTTTGTAATAACATATACATACGTATGTACGTGAATGCTGATATGAATATTTATCAGAGTGTATTATTTAATATTTTGATGTATTTATAATTATAATCATTACATCAGCCCACTCACACCTTATTTGAGCTGCTGTTGTTAAATTTATATTTTGTTATTAGTGTTGTCAAGTTGAATTGATTTTTTTTAAATTATAAACTAAAATAATTGTCCTATTTACATTCGGAGTTGTACGGTTGTAATATGTAGTATTTTTTATTATTGTTTCAAAAAATGTTAGTTAAAAAAGTTTTATGACAATGCTACCACGATACGACATAGATTGTGAATTGGACAAATAATTTCCTATGAGAATAAAATTTGTATTATATTTCCTGATAACATATACGTGTTAGTTTTTATTATACCACCACACCACTTTAGTGGGAAGAGTATATTGGGTTTGTGCTGATGTTTGTAACGCACAATAAAGTATACCAATCGGCTCAGAATCATTTTCTAAGTCGATTTAGCTATGTCCGTCCGTCCAGGCCACAATTTTGAAGATAATCGATGAAATTTGATACATGATCTTCTATTGTCCCAGGGACAAAGCGTATTGAAACTGGTTGAGATCGGTTTTTCAGAAACAATATTTTAAAAATTTTTAAAATATCATTTTACCTGGTTGTAGTGCTTGTTATCATATTGTACTTCAATAAACAAGTAGGTATTAAATATTAATATTAACGAGTAAATTATAGTTATGAGCGTAAATTACATGTGTCATTAAACAGCAGTTGTTATGTTTTATATTGATTTCAACATATTTTTTCACACTTGGACTATGCCTCTCTTCTAGATATTAATAATAATGTTCAGTCGAACGTTTTCATGCATTCCAATATTTTGTATGCTTTACTAAAAACTCATTTTGTTTTATTTGTTATTTAATTGAAAATTTAATTAGTTGCAAATTGATTTTATTACTCAACATGTTATATAATTAATAATAAACTATTTTATAATGCAATATTCAAGCAATAAAATGAAAAACACGTATATGTACAAATTCAAAAACAAACATACACATACACAATTTAATATTGACAAAGGGTTGAAAAAGCCAATGTTAATTTTTAAAAAAATATAAGTTGCTCAGCCTATTGTTGCCTCATAAATCACATAATAAAATTGCAAAATGTATTTTAAAATTACATTATTATACCCATATATATACAAAGACTCTTAAAGAAATAATCTAAGCGTTTCTTAAAGATTGGTATCCCACAAGCAACTATAAGGTCCTTGAAGGAATTTTTATAATTTGTTTTTTATCAAAAAAAAAAAAAATAGAAATAGAAAAAGTGAAGAACCGTCTAAACTTCTTTGGTCAATTTGAGCTGTGACCGACCTGCATAAACATGCAAAAAAATCTATATGACCAAAATGCCTAACGTTGAATTTCCTTCAAATCAAGCAGTTTTTGACCAATAGAGTTGAGAAATAGCACAAATCATGGTGTAAATTTCTTTCAAAAAGATTTTATGATTTAGGTCTATTGTCACTCACGAAAAGCAAGATATCACTTTAAGTGTCTCTAAATAATGTGAAAAGAAGTCTTAAACGAAACTGGTATTTAAAATGTGCCTGAGTATTTGTTGTAAAAAAGCTCTTTAAATAATTTTCTCTAACCCCAATACTATCCACATATTGCTATTTTAGTCTCCTTGAGTATATACTTGTGTCTCAATTATTCGTTTCTTTAATTTAATAGAAGTTACAATTATAGAACTTTTGTGTCTCTAAACATTAATTTTAAGTTATTAAAAAGTACATTTTTTGAATGCATGAAAAATCATAATATTTTTTTTTAATTCTAAGAAATTATTTTACCTAAATAAATATTTTCTTAGTAATTTTATAATAATTTATTATTAATATAAACGTTTTTTTTTCATTTTTTTAAATAAACAACATCATAATAGACTTTGTTTTATGGAATTTCTTTTTAATATTGTCTTTATTAAGAAATGACCCTTTTTAATATGCTCAAGAGTTAAATAACCTTGAATCGTCGGCCTTTTTAAATAAATTGTAATATATTAAATTCATCGTAAATACTTGCAGCATCAAAATAATATTAAATAAGAAGTCATAATTTAATTAACAATTTATGAAAAAAGAGGAAAGGAGACAAGTAAGTAAGAGTATAATGTTCAGCATTGCCGAATCTGATATACCCATCATCAAATCTTATGCTGTAAAAGAATGTTTCTTTATAAGCATTAGTGTGGCATTTGGAATAGGACTTAAGTTAATGAAAATAAAATATTTGTATAAAAGTTTTAAACCAGGATTTGTTACAAATATGTAAATCATGAGTTTTATTTACTTTACATTATTTCTTTAAGTGTATCAAGTATACATATATGTATAGTGAGGCATGGAGTGCGATACGTCTACTTCAAAGATATTTATGAACAATTTAATCGCGTTGTTAATGTTTATAAATGAATTTTTGTATGTTTGTATGGGAGCTAATGTCAAACGAGGCCCGATCATTACAAAGATTTTCAGTTTCATTAAAACTTCCATGAAACTTAGTTTTGCCGATTTTTGTTGTCATACTGGAACATTATGGGCCCAAAGCCCTATTCGGGAGGTACGGTTGAAAGAGAGCTGGACGAAATAATGGACCGATTTTAACCATTTTCAATAGCATTCGTCCTCGGGTCAAAAAAAAAAAATGTGCCAAACTTTATTACAAGGACACACACATACGGCCATACGGACGCAGAAAGTGATACTGTACTTTAAGGACTAATATTTTTGGGTGTTGCAAACATCAGCACAAACGCATAATACTCTCCCCACTATAGTGGTGTAAGGTATAAATATGCATAGGTAAGTATATGGCTTTTAAATATATATTTTTTATTTTTCCTAAATCTATTTTCCAAATTTCCCTTTTGTCATTTTACAATATGAATGTGTCTCAGTACCAAATAAAGTTCTACGAACTGTATATATAATTATAAGTAATAATAAATTATATTTTATTAATAAAAAGTTATTTATTTTTGCAAAGGAAAATCGTGACATTACTAAAAAGAGAAATTCTTACTTTTTTCAAAAATTCTATAACAATTGTTTGCCAACAATTATTATGCACGAACTATTTTACAATTTGTAAATATTATAAATAAATATCGATTTATTTCCAAGAAGTTGTGATAAATCTGTGTATTATTTTATACAATATAAATTAGAAACTCATTTTTAAAAGATTTTTTTTTTTTTAAGTTTGAAAAAATGAATTTTTACAAAAGACTTGACAAAACCATTCATTAAAAATATTCCTGGTTATTTTATTACAAAAATTTTAACACAGATTTATATAAACAATTATATTTGTAATTTTCCTTAAAATTTATTACCGCAATAATGACCTAGATTTTTATTTAGTTTAATATTAAAAAAATAACTTTTTTATACTTAATAATGTAAATTATTTAACCCTTTACTCTTTACAATTGTGCATTATTTATTTACATTATTTTATAAAATTTATGTTTAACAAACTGATTAAATGTTAAAAGCATAAACTTTTTTTGTTTGTATATTATTTAATTGCCTTTTTCATAATTTAATTTTAAGCCTCCTCTTGGGATTTGTTAATAAGCATTTTATAAGAAATTTACACACAATTCTCTGTGTATATACGCAGCATACTTAATAATGCAGATATAAAATGTCACTTCACTTGAACAGATGAGTACTCACTTTGCACCCTCTCATGCACTAACGCGTTTAAATCATCAGCCGTTTACTTTCCTCATTTATTTTGTGGTAAAATTCCATGGTACAAAAAGTACTTTTTTTGGTACCGTCATTAAATATGAGGAGAGAACATATTTTTACGAAAATGTAATATAATAGTACTACTCTTAGAATATGTTCATTGTAACAATGTCTTTTTTTGGTATATTTTGTAGATTTTAATAATATTTTAGTTATTGCAAACGTTTTAATGTTTTTGGCAACTATAAATTAATATATGATTCACCAAAACATATTATGATAAATTTGGATCATAACATGTAGCATTTAAGGAAAATATTTTTAAAAAATATTGTTCAGAATACAATCATATATTTAAATATAATTAGTTTAATATACAATCATAAATTTAACCTTCATTTATTTAGTTCGTAAGTAGGAACAATTTAAGATAAAATATTGCAACTGTATTTAATAGCGATATTTAAAATTTCACTGCAATAACCATAATATGTTTGAAATACAATCATAAATTTAACAATAATAAGTTTAGACTATAATTAGTTTAGACTACTAACCATAAAATATTTAGTTTATAGCTACCAAAAAATAAAAAAATTAATAAATAATAACGAAAAATTATGTCAAGTACTTTTTTATTCCAATTTACAATTTCCCTAAGACTTCTGGTCCAAATTATGGGAAAGGCTCTGTAATATTGTCATCATCATTATTTTTGTCTATGTAAGATACATTTTTAATGACTTAATGACTTACTGACTCTTACTATTAAACCCACATGTATGATCCAGTAGTTCGGAGTGGCTGATCCGACATTCATTAAGAACTTGCCTTCTTAGCAACAATTTTTAATTTTTCACACATGGAAAAATTGATATGCATGTGAAAATGGATTCCACTTACAGCAATTCTGTGTACTCTGATTTTTATAAACAGCTCGTATGTCCTTATAAAAGGACTTTTAAGTTTAAATGACTTACAATTTTAAGCGAATATTTAAATTATTTGTATGTATTTTATGATACTAATATTGGTATCAAATTGGAATCTGTACATTTATTTACTAGATTCACTTAGAAAAAAACCAAAAAGAAATTAAAATTAAAAATGTCTTATTTTCGACACAAAAACTTTTAACTACTTTTTTGTGACAAATTTTCTTTAAGATATCCATTTCTTTTTTAAACATTTAAGTCCTTTTACACAAGCATAAGGGCTGATTATGAAAAACTGTGTACATAGAGTTAATACTAATGGTCCACAGTTTCTGTACATATAATAACTTACTTACTCATTTTTAATAACTTACTGACCATCACATTTTAACCCACATTTATGAACCAGAAGTTCGGAGGGATGCTCCAACTAATAGTTTTTCTTTGGTTACATAACTTGAAAGAGTATTTTTTTAATTCATAATATGGTCAACAACAATCGCTTTTAATGGCTAATGATTACATAATATAATTCATTGATCAACTACAATTCTTTTGTAATTATAATCAATTGCAACTACTTGTAATGTGTAATTTTTTCAGAAACCAATTACAATTATTTATTATTGTAATGTAAATTATCAATTGCAAATTACATGTAATTTAAAGGTTAATAATTCACAACTACATTTCAATTGGATTTTGTTCATTTATAAATACAGGTAATTTAAATTGGCAAAGTTTCAATTACAATTACTTGAAATTTATTTGTATTTGAAATTATAATCACTATCCTCTTGTGTGAAAATAATAAGTTTAAATTATTTAATAACAAAGGGTTAAAAGTAAGTCATTGGGTTTTAAGTAAGTAATTTGTAAGTCAATACTGAACTTCTTTAGGTAATGTAGAGAAAATTAAGTTGTTAAGTAGAAAACATTCGCTACCATGTGTTTGTTGGGTAGCTATAGCATTTTTGTGTTCTAAAAGTTTAATATTTTTTATTAACATATGTACATATAAAGTGCCATTTCTCTTTAAGAATAGAAATTTACTTTCACATTGTTTTGGAGAAAGCCCTTTTTACT
Organism: Lucilia cuprina; assembly: GCF_022045245.1. Lineage (NCBI taxonomy): Eukaryota > Metazoa > Arthropoda > Insecta > Diptera > Calliphoridae > Lucilia > Lucilia cuprina. The sequence goes on along the minus strand of NC_060952.1, from coordinate 97,302,445 downwards.
TAAATACTTTTGTACTTTTTTTAACCTAATTATAAATAATTAACTAACATTGGTTTTAATTACTTTCAATTAACATAAAACTATTTTTTCCTAACAAATTAGTTATATAATTGCTGGTAATGTTAAAAAAATAATCTTTTTCATACGAACATTTTCTAAAGAAACATTCTTTATGGTGAGTTTTATATCATTTAAGTTTAAATGTTAAAAGTTTGAAAGACATGAATAAATACCCCACAATTAAATTATATTGTGTATTTTTATTAAACGCAGAGTACCATATTTCCTCTTAAGTTTAGTTGTACTTACATAAATAAGTTTTCCCAATGGAAAACATCAGTAATAAAATAGAAACGTTTTAATTGCCTTTTGATGCAGTTGTCCATGCAGCATTAAATAGACATGAATGTCTTTACTGTATCATAATAATTTTCTTTCTAATATACATTTGTTATTAACTTTGACTGTGTAATTAAAGTATAGTGAAAAAGTCGAACCCATTAGCATATAAGAAAGTCTGAACAAATTCGGATCATATCACATATGGATAAAGTTATTTATTTTTAGTGGAAAACTAACCGGTTTCGTTAGTTTTTATTGGGTTTGTGCTGACGTTTGTAACGCACAGTAATATTTGTCCTATCTCTACCATAAAGTATATCAATCGGCTGAGAATCATTTTCTGAGTTGATTTAGCTATGTCCGCCCGTCTGTCTCCTTCCGTCCACGTAAACCTTATAATCAAACTTAAGGTCGCAATTTTTAAGATAATTTAATGAAATTTGATACATGATCTTCTATTGTCCCATGGACTATTGAAAATGGTTAAGATCGGTTAATTATTTCACCTAGTCCCCATATAACTAAACCCTCGAATAGGGCTTGTAAACTTTACAATAAAACAAGTTTGTAATTTCGAAGATAATTAAATGAAATTTGGCACATGATTTTTTTTTTTTAAATTATAGGGCCTCATATAAAAGCCCCCTTCAAAATTTTACTTAAATGTCTAAAATTTTATCCAACAAAAATGGTTTAAGTATATCTGAGGCAAGGTAAAATTTAACTTAAATGCTTCATTATGCAGTCATTCTATTTTTGTAACAGGTGAAGGGTATTATACCGATCGACTGAGAATGACTTTCTGAGTCGATTTAACGATGTCCATCCGTCCAACCGTCCGTGTGTGCATGCAAACGTTGTTATTAAAGTACAGGGCGCAATTCATTTATAAGCATTGTTATTGCAATTAAAATTGGCACAGACAAATATTATAAATATTATCTGTTATCGGGATCGTTCCACATTTGCTCCTTTCCCCCATATAAAGTTTCTTTTAGAAAATAAGTTTTTCGTCAATTAATTTGCTTAAATAACTCGGAATCAAGGTAATTTTTAAGATAAATATAAACCACATTTAATAATCATAACTGGTGTAAGATATTATATGGTAGGCTATGCCCGACTATAAATTCATACTTGTTTTTATGTAAAATGGGAGAAAACATAACAAAATATTTAAGAAAAAATATTACAATCTCTTCATGTCAATCAATATTCCTCATAAATTGGTTTGTCTTTTGTTGTTAGAAGATATTATCTATTAAATTGAGACATTTTTTTATGTCCCATAAACGTCAAACATTTACTGATATCACTTAACATTTGACCACTTACTGTGTGTCATTGTATTTATTAGTTTTTTTTTAGGCTTGAAACATTAAAGCTGCCTTAAATGATAAAAGTTTTTGTAATGGAATATTGTTATTGTCTGGCTTTTGTTACATTATCAAGATTTAAATATTATGTTTGTTATTTATTTTATTTATTTTTTTGAATGAATTACAAACATTCACCAAATTATAAATAAAATGATTGATCAATTTTGAAATCGAAAACCTTTGTTAAATTTTTCATTTTGTGTTTAATGCTTTTTTCTTTCAATTTCAAGGGAATAATTTTCATAAATTAACAGTGGGATACAAGACAACAAAAATTTTGACAAAAGTATTGTCTAAAGAAATTAAAAAAATAAAAGAACTTTAAACTATATAAAAAAGGAAATAAACATTAAATTTAATGCTTTTTTTACCACATATTCCCATATTCTTACGGTTTCTCTTCACCACAAATATCCTTTGTAACTGATTTAAGCTTTTTTTGTTATTTTAATGTTATAGACGACTATTGTCTTCAATATAGTTTGGTTTCAGTCTATTTGTGTGCTGTGCGTTTAAAAGTTTTTCATTTTTTTTTTTTTTTTGGTTTATATCATTGAGTTTGTTCATTATAATTCCTGACATAGAAGCATGTCAGAAAATATTACTTGTTAAATAAAGTAAGAGTTGATTTGTTTGTATTTGTGCAAGGATATGTGATTGTTTGTATTTGTTCACATATTTATTTTAGTGTTAGAGAATTAGAAAAAAAACTTATTGAAAGACGTCTTAAAGGCGGCAACGCTCTTTTTTATGATTGCTTATATATAAAAATACTTGTAATATTTGTACTTATGTACTAGTGTGTTTCTACTTACACATAAATAAAAGAAAAATTATTCGGTTTATTCGTTATTTGAAATTTGACAATTTTAATTTATTCAAACGATTAATCGTTTGAAAAAATTAAAATTAAATTGATATTAATTTCAAATGAAGGTGAGATCCTCTTCTTTGATATAATATAATTTATTTTAAATCATCAAGATCATCAAGAGAGAATTGGAAATCTTAAAGAAAATTTATCACAAAAAAGTAGTTAAAAGTTTTTGTGTCGAAAATGAAACCTTTTTAAATTTAATTTCTTTTTCGTCGGAGTATAAGTGGAATCTATTTTCATATGCATATCAACTTTTCCATATTTGAAAGTTTTTTTTTTTCAAAATTGTTACAGGGTGTAATATGTAGAAAATTATTGTAAAAAGCAATAGCAACATATAGTTTCCTTTTATTCGAATAACCGAATAATTTTTAATTATCCGATTATTAACCGGCTAACGTAAAACCTCAAATAATTATTTATCGAATAAATCGAATAAGAGAAAAACCCGAATGGTTGAAATCGGTCCATTATTTCACCTAGCCCCATACAACCGTACCTTTCGATTTGAACTTTTTATGTCATAATTACGTCAAATATTCTGCTATCTCTCTAAAAATTGGCACAAATAAGTTTTATATAAGTATAAATGATACTGCAGATTTTCGTAAGGATCGGCCTATATTTGACCCTAGCCCCCATACAAACCCCCCTTCAAAAAATGACTTAAACGTCTAAAATTGACTTGTAACCATTTGTATCGCAATGAAACTCAACAAAACTAACTGTTATTTAGAAATATATCCTTTTCCCAAATTTACCGAGGATCGGCCCATATTTGACCTATATAAAGCCTCATTTCGAAATTTTAGTTTTTTTTATCAATAAATGGCTTAAATATTTTGGAATTATGGTAATATTCAACATAAAAGTTTCTTTACAAAAAATAAAAATTTTATAAAAGTAAAAATTTTAAAAATATACTCATGGTGTAGGGTATTATATGGTCGGCCATGCCCGACTATACTTTCCTACTTGTTTTTTAAATAAACCACAATTTTAACATACTGGCTAGTATAATATGGTCGGCCATTCCCGACTGTACATTCATACTTTTTTTTTTCTTTTGTCGCTGTCTTTTTTTACCCAATTTTGTTGAGTTGCATAAACAATTAAAATTAAATTAGTTTTTATTATTTGCAACAAGTTGATGTTGATAAAGAAAAATAAAAATTTACATAATATTTTCATTACACACTAAAAGTTTGGATGGGTGTCGGCCGATGTAAGAATATGAATATGTTAGTTTAAAAATTAAATTTAAAAGTTTTTTGAGATTTTGTTTATAAATAAATTATTTAAATATTACAATGTTTATTTACAACTTTTTAAATGTTTGTGTAAAAAGTTGGTAAAAATGTTTTGCTTTTTTTACTCAGGGTGCATTTAAAATAAGATGTTGGAAATATGAAATATGAAAAAAAAAAAACATTAAACAAAAAATTTCTCTGAACTATTAAATTATGCATGATGTTAATAATGTTGACAATGACTGTTGATGGTATTATCATATTATATCAGAGACAGAGTGTTTATTTATATCAACCATATGTTTTAATATGAATAATATTTTAATTAAAATATCATATGGGGGGATTTCGTATTAAGTTACTCAATCCTTGAAGTCGTTACCTTCGGATCGGGATAAATATATAAATATTGCATAGTTTTTATTTCAGACACATTTTTTCAACAAAATTATTTAAAACGTTTTCAAACTTGAGTTTCTTCTTATCTACGTAACTTATAAACATTTTTCATAACAAAAACTGTTCCAAATAGTTAAGATAGCATTTTCTTTAATCTCTCCGAGTTAAATATTATTAAACTTGTCTTATATATTTCATATTCCCTTATGTTTACTAAGTTTGTTTATCTGATATAATGTCGATAAAATCTGAAACAGTTCGGTTGGACAGTCCTGAACTACCCTTTTGCTCCCTCCCACCGAGATTTTCCTACGAAGAAATAAATTGTCACCCCATTAATATCAAGTGTCCACTCTCTAGCTTACAAAGGGTACACTAAAGTGACGATTATCGGCACCCTCGTTTACAAAGAGTACGTCAGTGATGGAAGAGGTAGCAAAGACAAGCAGCTGGTTAGATGTAAATAGAACTCACGGATGCATTGATCATTTGTTGAACTAATGGATATTGAGCTGACGCTGTAGTCAACTTTAAAGTCAACTATGTTGTTGCAAGTTCGTGTCTTTGGTTTAATCTGTACGACTCTAAATATATCTATTTAGTCAACCTTTTGGTCGAATCTATCACCTTATAGTCGAATGTAATGTTTATTTAAGTGTTGACTTGCTTCTCTACTCTGTGGTCAACTCTTTAATCTAATCCAAGGTCTACTCTGCAGTCATTTAATCTGTTTTCTATTTTATTATCAATACTTTAGCCGAAATTCTTTGATCACTAAATTCAAATCTGTAGTCAAATCCTTTTTTATATTTTTTTAAATATTACATTTAAAAAGATGAAGGAAACTATTTTTTTGCTACGAATAATATGACAAAAAAAAAAGACATTTTTGGCAAAAATTTTAACTTTTAATCTTAACATGAAATCCCCCATATATTAATTTCTCCAGATTTAAAATTGGCTTCATCAATGTAATTAAAGTAAGATCAGTAAGAAGTTTCACCAACCAACCCATTTATATTTCAACTTAAATATTGTTCAATTACACAGTTATATAACTCACAGTTATGTATATCTTATAGCGGTTGCATACCTATCATCTTACATTTACTCGAATATATTTCTTTTATTTTTCTTTTTTAAGATGACTGACACAATACGCAAACAAAAGTAATATTAAACTATACAATTCTTTACTGTATTAAAACTTACAGATGAAGAAATGATGTATTTTATACATTTTAAAGAAAACTTTTTTTGTGAGTATTATGAATTTTTGGGATATATACAAACAACTTTTATATGACTATCCAATGAAAGTACTTAATTTTCTTTCATTCATTTTGCGTACATATCCTGTAGATTGTTAAAAGAATATTCTATAAAATGCCTGCCTATCAAACGTAAAATAATGATGAATCTTTGTAAGATGTTGAATGAAAATTTCAACATCTGTACAAGAGAAAAAATTCGTAGTAATAATATCAGATTAATTGCAAAAATCTTTATGGAAAAATAATAACATATAAATACAAAATTTCATAATTTTAAATATTAATTGACAATTAACAAAAATTACAAAGGGATACACTATGAGTTACCTTATTACTTAAGTAGTAGTGTAATTGCAAAGAAAGTTGGAAGACTAGTCTTCGTTAGTTTTTGCCAATCTTCGAACTTAAATTTAAAATAAATAACATCTTATTTATTATTAATTTAATTTAAAAATTTTTGTCCTAAATGTTTCTCATACGCACCTATGTACTTAGGGATTATTGAACATTGAATGCATAAAAGCTTTTTATACATTTACTTTTACTTAATGCCAATACCAACCATGACATGACATTTCCTTCAATATTAAATTGTACAATTGCTAAAGCTATACTGTTGCAAGGGATGTTGTTGCAAACACGTAATGTAACGACATCAGTTATGTGCCGTAGATGTTGCTACTGTAAGATATTGCTGTTATATCAAGTGCAACTTCACGTTCATTCATGCAGCATTCACTTGTTTGAGAATTTTGTTATTCGTTGTTTAAATGAAATAGAATTTTCGCACACATTCCAGACATTGTTAACAAGTATATAAGTTGAATTAAATAGAGCTCTTGACCGATCTTTTTAGTGTTTCAGCTACAATTCAAGAGAACCAACTTTGGTGAAAATTTGACAAAGATTGGAAGTTATTGGTTTCGAAAGTTTAATTACTTGACATAATATTCCTCTCATATTTTAACTGCTTTTTGAAATAAGATTAAATTTTATCAAAAACAAGTAGGAAAGTATAGTCGGGCATGGCCGACCATACTTGACCATACCGTGAGTATATTTTTAAAATTTTTACTTTTTATAAAATGTTTATTTTTTATAAAGAAAGTTTTATGTTGAATATTACCAACAATTCTAAAATATTTAATCAATTTATTGATAAAAACTAAAATTTCTAAATGAGACTTTATATTGGTCAAATATGGACCGATCCTCGGTTAATTTGGGAAAAGGATATATTTCTAAATAACAGTTAGTTTTGTTGCGTTTCATTGCGATACAAATGGTTACAAGTCAATTTTAGACGTTTAAGTCATTTTTTGATGGGGGGTTTGTATGGGGGCTAGGGTCAAATATAGGCCGATCCTTACGAAAATCTGCAGTGTCATTTATACTTATATAAAACTTATTTGTGCCAATTTTTAAAGAGATAGCAGAATATTTGACGTAATTATGACATAAAAAGTTCAAATCGGGAGGTACGGTTGTATGGGGCTAGGTGAAATAATGGACCGATTTCAACCATTTTCAATAGACTTCGTCCCTGTGACAAAAAACATGCTTGGTCCAAATTTCATCAAACGGACATGTCTTAATCGACTCAAAAAATGATTCTGAATCGATCGGTATACTTTAAGGTGGGTATTGGACCAATATTTTTGTATGTTACAAACATCAGCACAAACGTATAATACCCTCCCTACTATAGTGGTGTAGGGTATAATTAACGACATCCCTTCAACAACAGGTTAATGTAAAATTCATAAGTTTTTCATGAGAATTTATGGCATTTCGGGTAAGTAGTTGTGATGAAAATACTACATCTTTAATAATAAAATTTTACTTCCTTACAACTTCCAAAAAAATAACATAAAAATTACTCTCTGAGAATGACTTCACATGTATTGAGTTTGAAATAAAAAAGGTTATATTAATATCATCACTTCTTCAGATCTTTTTCAATACTTTCATGGAGTAAATTTTACTTCCTTTTTGCTTCTTTGAAAGTTCTTTTTTTTTACTGGGATAAGCTATTAATGTTTCCTCCGAGAATTACAAAAATACATTACACTAGATCACATTATACTGGAACACAGTTTTAAACATATTTTACACATTGGAACGCAAAATGTTCAAAACAAAATATATGTTTATTTTCATTTCTTTTGAAAAAAATCTCAATGTTTATTTAAAACTAAATCTATTTTTTTACTAAAAATTTTTCCTCTAAGTGTTGTATTTTCTCTTTCATTTTCAAACCGTTTAATATTCCATTTCTCTCATATATATTTATACCCTACACCACTATAGTGGGGAAGGTATTATGCGTTTGTGCTGAAGTTTGTAACACCCAAAAATATTGGTCCTAGACCCACCTTAAATTATACCAATCGTCTCAGAATCACTTTCTGAGTCGATTTAGCTATGTCCGTCCGTCTGTCTGTGTGTCCATGTAAACCTTGTGTGCACGCATTTTTCAAGATAATTTGATGAAATTTGACACATACTCTTTTTTTGGTTCAAGGACAAACGTTATTGAAAATGATTGAAATTAATCTATTATTTTTCCTAGCCCCCATAAAACCTTAGTTTATTTTAGGATATCATTTCCCAGCATCTTAATTATATTCGTAATAGATTTTATTATGTCCGTTTTTATGTGGATATCATTTTTCAGAAAACTCCTAATACATCAGAGTTTCAAATTTTCAAATCTCACAGCAAAAAATCCTAAAATTTTTGTACTTTAAAACATTACCTGGTAATAAGTAGTCGTTACTAAAAAAAATAATTTAAATTAGTAGAGTAAGCGAATTAAATTAAGAACACAAAAAATAACTGCAGAACCATGATTAGGATAAATTTTGAATACTGACAAATTTATTATTCACCCGAAAAGTTAATAGGTATTTAAACTATGCTCCACTATTATTTTTATGGATTCCGGGTAAGTAAACATTTTGCAGAAGTTCTATGCATTCGAAAATATCGCTTGTTTCATTTAAGTTCATTATTTCTTTTGCCTTTGGCACAATTGTGTACAATATAAGTTGTATTAAAATTTGCACTCGTCCATATGATGTACAACTTATTTCAATAAAGCTATCTCCGCCTTTTTACAATAAATAATTCGCTAAAAGCAGTTTTCTTTTAATTACACTTCTTTTATATTTATTATTATAATTTATATTTATTTTCTATAGTTATACATATGTATGTCTGTAATACATATACCATCGTTTAGGGACTAAAGGATGACGAAATAACTTTAATAATTGAATGAAATTTCTTGCAGTTATTTAAAAAACCAATTGTATGAGTAGAAATGCAACGGAAAAATTATATTTAATTATGGGTGTAATTTCTGTGGTATCCTAGGATATTGCGGTAGTGTAAAGTAAAGTTGAGAACAGCTTTTTAATTAAACAATAAAAGATTTTTCCTTTGTAAGGTTTAACGGTTTGGCACTGCGGTTAATACAATTTATTAGATCATGTACTTTTTAAAACACATTTAATATTTCTTAAGGGGTTATACAGTATGTGACATCATTCAGTCATTATGACATTCTAATGAGTAGAAATCTCGTACAATACAATCAGTTAAAATTACAAACAAAATAATATAAATTGTTGGCATGTATGTACAGCTGATAGTACAATGGTGAAAATTACTAAGGGAGATGTTCTTTTATGGCAAAAAAATTTCAAGGAATTTTCTCATAAAAACCAGTAATGCGACAACATGAAAACCATAATTACGATGACACAAACAAAAAAAATGTAAACAACTTCTGAATAACAACATAACCAATACATACAACAAAACATTTTAATTTTTTCAAGCAACACAACAAAACCAACAGTATAGATGGACGAACTGAAAAATAACAAGCGAAAGAATATTACTGCTTGCAACAATTAAATTCAATGTAAAATCATTGATAGAAAAGAGTCCTTTTCTAAAAATTCCAAAAGGGAGAAAAAATGTTAATAACAAAACATTTTAAGTTGAAAGGGTATAACGATAATGATGTTGTCGTTTTTTTTTTTTTGCTTTAGACAAAACTTAGTTGGTTTTACGATTGGAACACCTGCTGCCACCGCCTGCTACTTTGCTTGTATTATTGTTAACCAAATGTCATGTGTGTATAAGTCATGTAAGTGTATTTACTTAAATACATACATATGTATGTGTTTATGAGTTTTCTATGTTGCCTATCTACAAACATTGTTTATGAACAACAAACAAAATGTTTACTTAATATTAAGTTTAATAGAACTTTTACTTTAATTTTTATTGACATAATAAAACATTTAACGTAATTATGAGCCCAAATTCCCTCTTCAGGGGTTAGGTTGTATGGGGGCTAGACGAAATAGTGGACCGATTTCAATCGTACGTCCTTGGAACAAAGAAAAGCATGTAACAATTTTTTTTTAACTAATGTTGTTGAAAGTTGCTGCATGTAGCTTGCGTAGAAGGCTTGTATGGACATACGGACAGACGGACATAGTTAAATCAACTCAGAAAGTAATTCTGATCAGATTGGCATACTTTGAGGTTTGTGTAGGACCATTATATTTGGATGTGATGAACATTATATAAACACTATAGTGGCGTAGGGTATAAAAACATAGTTTTAGACAAAAAAACACAGACTAAAACAATATAAATAACTACAACACGTTTTTACACAAAAACACATTACACCGGAACACAGTCTTAAACATACTTTTTATACAAAACACATTTTTACACAAAAACACATTACACTGAAACACAGGTTTTTACAAAATGTTCAAAACAAAATATATGTTTAAGTGCATTTTTTCGCACAAAACCTAAGTTTTTATTTAAAACTAAATCTTTTTTTTTACTAAAAATGTTTTCTTTAAGTGTTGTATTTTCTCTTTCATTTTCAAAATTTTTTATATTCCATTTCTTTCATACATATTTTTAAATTGCGTTCTTTTGTTTTCCCTAAAACTAGAACAAACATTTGCAATTTCGATGTTGTGTCCAGTTTAGCATTTTTCTTTCAGTTTGAAAACAAAAGAAAAAAAATGTTAATTATTGTGAAATGTTTTAACATTATTTCAAAAACATCATTTAGTAGTTGAACAAGTTTTCAGATGAATAAGTAGGTACTTTTATTTTCCCTGCAAATGCCTACGGTTCTTTTCTTACATTTACATGTCCAACCATTTTTTCCCTTAATATGTACACAATTTTTCTAGTTATGCTGCGACAACAAAATCATAAAAAAGGAAGAGTTTGTATTTTAAAAGGTTGAAGATGACAATTAATGATACCTTTTTAATAATATCATTGATATACAAATTTTCAACAAATCGAATAACAAATGTGAAAGAAAATATTTTTTGTATTTATAAGTTCAAAAATAATTGGCTAAACGATAGTCTGTTTTATTTTTAAATGATTAATCCTTTCTTATTTCATGGTTATTCAGTTTTATTGCCTTAATTGCTTTTAAGCTTCCTCTGAAATGATATGAAATACAACATCAATTAATAAATTTCATATTCACTGTATTCAAGAATGTTGAGATTTTCTTGCATTGTATCGAACTACTTTTCCAGGGGCCATAAGCATATAAGTTAGAGTGTTCCGAGGAACAGCCTTTTTAAGAATTTTATGTAGGAATAGCAGAAGTAGGAAGTACAGAACACGAGAAAAATAAAAAAATATTCTTTTCCCAATGATCCTCAGTTCTCTACCAACTATTAAAAATGCTGACCTTAGTCAGCGATTAGGCAAAAATTATGGATTTTTTTTGAGACCAATTTCGAAAAGATTGCAGAACATTTTTTTGAGCATATTCTACTGAAATCAATATTTTCAATTGCAAATATGAAACTGAGGTCCTTTTAAAAAAAACTGTTTTTTTATTTTTCTCGTATTTAGTACATTAATACGCAACGTTTGAAAGGTGTTCTTTAAAACAAAAAGTGTTCCAGGGGTCATCCTCATCTCTGCGATTGAAGTGTATTGTACTGAACACGAAAAAATAAAAAAAATTTCAGTTTTCTACCAGAAATCTTGATCTGAATATATGTTAAAACAAATTACCCATATTCCCCTTATAATGCAATAAAAGTCATTTTGTGAACTTCAAATACTATATTTTCAATATCTGATAGAGAACTGTAGTTTTAGAGGCATTTCTACTAAAAACTGGTCCATAGGACACCCTAATGTAATATGTACAGTAATTCATTTGCAAATATTCACAAAATCCATTAAGTATAGACTTTGTTTTACTCTAGAATACGATGTATAAATGATATTTAAAGGTTGCTTATTCATTGCATTTTATAAATTGTATTGTAATATTTTTAGTTGTAAATAGGTAAACGATAAAAACGTTCAGCAGTTCTAGCAAAGAAGTATTTTCATAATATAAATACATTATAGTTAATGTTGCATGTATAATACACATTTTACAATCAAACCACAAATGGCTGATGCATGGCTGGATGGATGGATGGTTGGATAGATAGAAATCATAAATGATTTTAATGTTAGTTACTTTACATCATACTGGCTTTTACCTTCTTCTTTACTACTTTTTGCTATTCTGTTTTTTAAGAAGATTACCTTGCAACTTGCAATTACCATCAAAAGTAGGAGAAAGAAAAGTAATCGCTTAAAAGAATTCATAGTTTATTTCAACAATTAAAAAATCTCAAAGGAATGTTTAACAAAAACTATTTACTTAAATGATAAGACAAAACGTTTTTAGATAACGCAAGTAAGCTGAAATAAAGTCAGGAAATGGTATTTAAAATGCAACATAACATAACCTGTATAATAATGACAAAGAAAGAGAATTATTGTATTAAAAGGTAAACTTAGCTTTTGGTTTTAAAACTGTGTTTTGGTGTAAAAACTGTGTTTTGATATTAAAACTGTGTTATTATGTATAAAAACTGAGTTTTTTGTAAAAACTGTGTTATTGTGTAAAAATTGTGTTTTTGCATAAAAACTTTTTTGTAATAAAACTGTGTTTTTGTATAATGTGTTTTCTATGTAAAAACTGTGTGTTTTTGAGTCAAAAACTTTTTTTGAGCAAAAACTGCCTTTCTGTGTTTTTGTAAAAAAAAAAATGTTTTTTTTAATTGAAGTTTTTGTGTTTAAGTCAAAGAAGACAAGGGTGGTCTACTAGGTGGGTGAGGCAAAACCATTATACTTTAGGCATTTTGCTGCTAGTTATCGCTTTAAACCAAATATTTACTTTTGGTTATAGTTCATAGAAATTGTTTAGTCAAATTGCATTCTTTTGGATATATGAAATACATAAAACTACCTTAGTTATATAGATATTTGTCTTTCGTAGAAATTTTTCTAGTTGACTGAACTTCATGTAACATAGCTTCTTTTGTATGAATCCTGCTTCTTGTAAACTTCAGCTTAAGTATTTATATATGAGTGATCTTCGGATCATAATTACCACTTCTGCCCCAACCATTTTCCGAAATTTCAAACCAATATAACATATAAGCATCGCTGAACTGTACATGCCCTTTAACCATGTTTTTATACACTTTAAATTCATAAAAATTTTGTTATTCCGTTCGTAGTTTCCACAATATAAGTTTTCTACCCTATAAATACATTCAGAACTCGTACATAAACAATGGTGATATGAGCAAAAATCTAAGACAACATGAAATAATTGCTATTAACCTTAGTCCTTGTTTTACACTTCTATGACACTTTAAATTGATTTTCTATTGCTCCCCTCCTTGCCGTATTCCATGATGTTTAATTATATTTTGCGCAAATCTATTTCAAGTGTCAAACTTTGGAAATAGTTGTTTTTAATATAAATATTTTATGAACCGTGGAAAAGTTTGTCGATTAAATGAGGTAGAATGCAACTATAATGATTTTAATAAACAGTAAGTTATTGATAGATTTTCGTGTTTTTCTCTACAGATTTTGTAGTTGTATATTTACCAAACATTAATGAGGTAAATAAACTAAATTATTGGTTTTGTGCTACAAGTTAGTTTATTCTTCTTGTTGCTAGTAATTTTTGCAGTATTTTTTATGATAGTTTTTTTACCTTTAACCTATATTTGTTATTAATATTTCCTGAAAATTGTTATTTGATATCATTTAGTACTAACGAAGTGTAAAATATTTAATTAAATGTGTAAAATACTTAAGAAACTAAAGAATGTGAATTTTAAAGTTTTACATAAATAGTGTTTAAAATTTATTTGTACGTTTGTTATAAAAGTTTTCATATACTAGTAAATCAAAATTAACATTACTTTAAAATATGCACATTTCTGACATTGCACAGTGAGACATTTGAACGAAATTAATCAAATCGTAGTGATATTGAGTTCTAATTTTAGTTACAGTTAGCTAACAATTGGCCAAACGCTCCTCATAATAATCAACACAATAAGACTGCTGACACGCCCATTTTTTAAAAGTATATGTATATTGAATAAAAATTTTATTTTTGGTCGCATATATCTCAAAGCTTTTGCAATCGATTTTAAATTTTTGTATATTTTTTGAAAGACAATTTTATACAGATTGCTTTTTATTTATAAGAAAATGCAAAATTGAAATATTTGTAGCACAGTCTCTGCAAAAAGTTAATAAAACCCATTTTCATATTAAAACACATTTTCAACAATTAGATACTGTCTGAAACGGGTTAGTATTATCCAATTTGTCTCAAATGCTCTGCATTGCAGTTTTAGAGCATGTTCTTCAATAATTTTTAAAAATATGCTTTATATAACTACCCTATTGAATATTACAATAGTCACTCTTAGAATTTTTTAAAAAAATTGTACAAATATTTGCAAATAATTGAATACAACATTAACGAACAATTTATAATCTAATTAAAATTTAAAATAAAATATAAATTCCGCGGTTTTTACAAATAATAAATTTATAATCAATAAATTTAAATCTGGCAATAAGCAGAAAATTATACTTTTTAAATAATGCTATGACACCTGATTGGTGCCAACGTCAAAATTTATTTATACCCATAACGTTTACATTTAGTTTAAAAAAACATATTAAATTCTAGAGGACACTCTAATTTTTTTAAATATCTCTGAAGATCGCAAAAGGTCGCAGCCAATTTTCATATAAATGTTTCTATAGAAAATTGTCTATGCAAATTAGATAACTGCAACTGGCTGCAGTCATTAGATCTATTCCATTAAATATATAATTTTTAAATATATTTTATTATTAATATTATTTTTCCTAACAGTTAAAAATAATGCCCTTTAAATGGAGCTTTTGTCTAAAAAAATTACTGCAGAATAATTCCAAAGTACTTAATTATAACAAACTGAAGAAACTATATTAATATCCGAAATATTTACCAAGCTATACGCATTCAAAATTAATATGCCACTTCAGGAACATTACAAGAAAATTATTTTATTTTTAAAAGTGAGCATCTATATTTCGGGTTAATGGAACTCTGAAATATTTTTAGTTATTTTTCTATAGTATTGGAATGTTTACTGTTAACTATAATAACAAGCAATACAATTGGAAAGCCACTGTGCATGGTGGCGTATGATTGATATTTGGTTTTTAATGTTGATTATACCTCCTCTGTGATTTTGATACACATACTCTCACATATACATACAACAAATTTAGATAAATTTATTAAATTGTTTTGAATATATTGTTGTAAAACTTCCTCTTTCTTTT
Source organism: Lucilia cuprina (assembly GCF_022045245.1). Classification (NCBI taxonomy): domain Eukaryota; kingdom Metazoa; phylum Arthropoda; class Insecta; order Diptera; family Calliphoridae; genus Lucilia; species Lucilia cuprina. Next base: position 97,287,192 of record NC_060952.1, on the reverse strand, counting down.
TCAATATTCATAAATTTTTCTTTAAACTGATTATTTTTTATATGATCAAGTTTATATTTTCCATATTTAGTCTATTAAAGTATGACATGTGATTGATATTCAAATTGATTCTATTGTACTCATATGCCAAATATATTTTATGAATAAAAATTATTAAAATCGTGTACATATGTTTCTTTTTTCTATATAAATTTATTTAATATTCATATATTTTTATAATACTTTTAAGAAAAAATCATTTTATAAAGTATAATATTAATAATAATTAATAATTTTTTTAACAAATATATATGTGCGGGGGTTAACTATAAAGTTACATTTTTGTCAAATGAAATTTATTACAAAAGCTAAATTTTTGCGTAATACCTCTTTATTATACTATATCTTATTTTTCGTTTATATTAATACAATAAAAACTTATATTCGAACAAACAAACCCACAGCCCGGACTATTGTCAAAAAGTCTACTGGCAAAATTTTATATATTTATGTGTTAATTGTAAATTTATATTTAAACTTAAATTTTTGATGTAAAAACTTTTATATTTTTTAAGGAAAAAATAAATAAAATTAAAGATTTTATGAAAACAATATATATTTTTTTCGTAAAATAAAGCTTATGTACTTAAAATACAAATAATTCTTCCTATAAAAAATGTTTTTACTACTTAATAAGAATTAATTTTAAAATATATATATTGTCCTACCAATTACATAAAAACCAGACAATAATAATAATTTCCAACGTTAATGACAAATATTGTTGTCAATTAAGATTTTGTTTATTTATAAAAATATATTTAATTCAAACGAGAAAAAAATTAAGGAAGTACACATGGTTGGGTGGCTTGTATAAAACACTCAATAGTTTTGCGTGGTGTCTGTGTATATTTTTTTAAATTTTTTCCGAAATATATAACTTTTTTGATAAAATTAACTTTTTATATTTTAACCTCCTTTTTCATAGAAAAATTAGAACAAGCATAAGGGGTGTCAGACCTACGCATATTGTTGTTGCTTAATTTAATTGTAAAAAACTAAAAACTTTAACAAGCGTGTTACTTATTTAAATAAATAATTTTATTAAAAGAATTTTTTTATTACAAATAGACAAAAAAGAAAATAATAAGAGCATTAACAATATTTAAATATTCAACAGGAAACACAAATATAAAATAATAATTCGTACATATAAATTTAAACAAATACACACAATTTTCGCTTTAAATATTAAACAAAAACTTGTAAATTGATTTTTAATGCTCGTTTTTTTTCTTTTAAAGTTCTAACAAAAAATAGATTTTTCAATTCTTTACATAGAATAAATATTTACTAGAGTGTCCCGAGGAATAGCCTTTTTTAAGAATTTCATGTAGGAATACCACTCAATTGATGCGTATTAATGTACTATAAATACGAGAAAAATAAAAAAAAATTTGGTATAATTATCTGTTCCCTGTGTAATTTTCCAAAAATAAAGTATTTTAGATTTCTTCGAAATTGATCTAAAAAATTCTGTAATTTTGAGCTGATTACGGCAAAAATAATTTAAAAATTTTTGTAGAATATTTTTGGTCCACAATATGATTTTTAATGGATTGGAGAGAAATATTATTTTTGCCTTTTTTTTCGAAATTTTTGAAAACGAAAAATTGTCGTAATTTTTAGTTCATACAAAAAAATATTTTAAAAAATAGTTTGGCAATTGGTTTAGTCCATTTCAGATTTTTTTTTGCATTTTTGAAAATTATGTGCCTCTTTTAATACAATAAAAGTCGTTTTATGGACCAGACTAATAAAATTGTTTTATTACTTTCCCACTATAAGCTCGAAATTACGGAATTTTTTTAACATATTATACTGAGATCAAGATCTTCAATCTCTGGTAGGAAACAGAGAATATTAAAAAGAAATAGTTTTTTTTTGTAAAGTACATTAAAAAGCATCGTTTTAGAGGCATTTCTCTTAAAAAGTGTTCCACAAGACACCCTAATATATAATGTATTTTACTCATACATTTTTATATTCTATATAATTTGTTTTATATGAAAGCCTTATATTAAAAGAAATTTATGGGGAAATTGATCATCATACTCGATCGAAATAGGTCTATATATTATAACGGGATGTTATTTATGTTATATTTGTTTAATATAATGTTCCCGACAGATTTTATCCAATTCAAAAGACGTTATTAGTGTGTAAACACAATTCGATTTAAATATTCTCAATTACATATTACAACACAATGTTATGTGATAAAATATTAAAAAAGAGAAAATTTTCCCAAAAATTTTAGATCCTTTTCTTCAAAAAAGTGATAATTATCTCAGCAAACCGTTGGCATTTTTAAATTTATCTCAGAGACAAAAATATAAAAATAACAAAATTGTAATGAAATAAAATCAATAGACTCCATATTCAACAGCAAATTCGGAAATAAAATTTTTAAAACATTCGATTTTTTTACTTCTATAAATTAAACGTATACTTAATATTTGTAATATCAAAAAATCATGAACAGGTATACGTACTGGTGTACGTAAAATTTTTGTTTATTATGACAAGGACAATAAGAGAGATAGAGCGAAACTTAAACGATGCTTTATTATGAAGATAAAATAATTTACTTAGGTATATCAAGTTCATGGAATATTTCTGAACAAAATATTGATTAACAATTTTTTAATTATTCTTAAATTATAATAAAATCAAAAAATAACCAATATGTTAAAATTTAAAAAAAAAAATTATTTAATATTTTGTTAAGAAAAGTTTGATATTTTTTTAATCTCTTTAATTTTCAAACTTAATTCATTGCGTTTTAAGGAATAATTTTCATTACTGGCCGCTGGTAATTCTATCACATTACAGAAAACAGCTACAAAACAAAACTAAGATAATATAGATAATATGGCAAAAGATAAGAGATGCAACTCAAAGATACTCTAAGAAAAATGAAATAATACACATTGAAAGAAGTTTAAATTAAAAAGGAAAAACAAGGAAGAAACAAAATGAAAAAAGGAGAAATTTAAGTAACAAAGTGAGTATTTAGTATGTGCTAAAATAATTTAGAAAAATAAAAAAAAATCATACAACCCCTAAACAAAAGTCGATGTTCAAGAAAAGCAAAAAGTAGCCTCGGTTTTATAAATATACAAAAAGAAGAGAGTTGTAATGTAGATTTACCACTGATGTTTGCTAAATGTATCGGTTGTTTCCATTATCTGTTCTTTTTTATTTACTCATTTATTTATCGGTTATGGTTATGGCTGGCAGTGGGCAGCTAAGTAAATTAGCAATAAATCTGTTAGCCTTGCACGCTCTACTATTCATTTATTACATTCAGTTGGTTTTTTTTTTTCGTATTACGAAATATGACCATTATTATCAACATTATTATTAATTATTACCAGCTAAAAGCTGGTTATATACTTATTATTAAATGAATACATATTTTGTTTTTACTCCAACCGATGACCATTAGTTGTTGTGTAAACCATTATTGAGCATTTTTTGTTTAGAATAAAAGCAAATTATTAGAAAAATTACTGCTATAAACAGTTATGGTGTGAAGATCATAAAATAAAATAGAAAATTTTTAAATTATGGAAACAAAGAAGAAGGATTACTTTTTATTTTTATTAGCTTTTGCAGAAATACAAACATAAACTTGTAAATTTAATATCGGATTTATGTTTAACCACAACAACGCATATCATACGCCCCAGGAAATGGAAAACTTTATTATGAATTCATATTAAGGAGTTTTCTTCTGGTTTGTATATAAAGAATAGTTTTTAAAAACCAGTTTTATTATAAAAATACTTTCTATAATAAAAACTGTCTTTTGATTAAAATCATTTTACTAAAAATAAGGAAAAGCATATTTCTTTGTAAACGCTTTTAGCAAGTATTGTATTAGATCCCCATTTTTTAATTGAAGATAGCAGTTTAATTTGCTGTAGATTATGTGAAAACAACTTAAGCACCTAATTGGAAATTAACTCATACGCTAATGCTAGCTTTATATGTAAATCTGTTAATAATAAACTTTTTTCTTACTTAGTTTTGAAACAATTTGTTAAAACAAAGTTTTTACCTTAAGAAAAAAATAAGCAAATATTTTCTAGAATTCTTCAATAACGTATTTAATTAAAAAAATTCTTAGCTTTTAATATGATTTTTTATTTCCTACATTTTCTATAGCAATAACACGCCTGACACCCTTTCAAATATTAAAATTAAAAGAAAAACTTTTTTAATAAATTCACTTTTATAAACATGTGTGTTATGTGAGTTCCACTGATATTAATAGGAATTTAAAACAATATTTTATTTACTAACTAACTGAGTTTAATGCCGCACTTAGCTGAAACATAAGATTGTATTATGCCCCAGCAACTATAACGCCTAATATAATAAAAAACCACAAAAAAGTAAAAAAAAACAACAAATGAAATGCAACATTGATGATAAAAAGGATAATGATTAAAATTATCAACATTAGACTGTTGGCGTTGTAGCAAAAGTAATAGTAGAATCAACTTTCTTGTCTTTGGTAAGAATATAGAAATTGTTAATGTCTATGTTTCAAGTTAAACCCACACAATACTTACACTCAACGTCCCTATCAAAGAAATTCTAAAAGGATATTTTCTAAAATTACCTTAAAATTCATGAAAATTTAAAAATTCCTTAGAATTTTTAACTTCGGAACTGTGAAATGTTATAAGTTGGCATCAAATGAAACAAAAATGACACTTTTAGCGAATCCTTGTAATTAGAGATTATTTTATCAGCTTTAGAATTTTTTCAACGAAAACTGTCAATTTCCTAAAATCTTTATGACTTTTATATTTCGTCCTTTTAGGTTTCAGAAAAACCAAGTTATCAAGGACGTAAGTTTCATATCTCCGTAAGTAAAACAAAAAAACTCAAATTTCTCTTCAAATAATAATTTGTGAATAAGAAATAAGCTTATCTTTAGAAAATAATGAACATTTAGTTTATTTATCATTTTAGACGGGTTTTTGCTTCTCCTGAAAAAAAATTTTAGGGCCTTTCGGATTTCATATGACGATATGTGATTGTGTAAATATTTTAAGTTTATGAATAAGGAGTAAATTCTAACAATAAAATTAAAAAAAATACAGCATTCAATTTTTATAACGGGGCGTATGATTAACGTCTCATTGTTTTAATATGATATCGCAACAAGTATACGCACTTTTGTACATTGGAAATAGAAAGAAAATCAAATAATTTCTCATTGTAGTCTCTGCTTAAACTAAACCAAAAAATAAATTCACACAATATTTTGACGTAAAATAGTTAAAATGTGGATATAGAAAATGTTTTTACTCTTGCAATTTTTTTTTTCGTATAAAATAGCCCGTAAAACTCTATAATAATCACACAAAAATATTTTAATGTGTTAAGAGATAAAGTAACCAATTTATTATGTTTTTATTTAAATGTTTTTGGTAGACATTTGTTTTATTCCCGTTTGCACGCTCAAAAATATGTTGTTTTCACAACACTTGAACTGTTGTATAAATTAAATAAATTAAAAGTTTTCGCAACATAAAAACATTGTCTTTATTTATAAAAATAATTTAATTGTAATTTCTAGCTGGTCGAGCTGTTTTTATATAAAGTATGTGTATATAAGAAAAACTTTTTTTATTAAGATCTCTTTTCATTGTTTGGAGTCATCAGCTGCCACCACTGTTGTCGCCATACGTTCTTACATTAACAAGAGTATAAGTACAAATATCAAAACGTTTAAGTTTATAACAGTTGGTCGAAAGTTTATTGACTTCTGGCCACATGATTTCTGCGAGAGAGAAAAAACAATGATGGGACTTATTTTTTGTAAGTTTTATTGCAGTTTTGTATATTAATTTTTGTGGTTTAGGGGATTTATAAGAAGACCCAAACTGACTTAAAACTTTTCGTTTAAGTGTTTAATTGAATTCCAATGTAATCTCAAAACGTGAAAAGAAATATTTCCAAATTTATTTACAAATTGACATAAGTATTAAAATGAATAAAAAAGGAAAGGAAAATATATGTTCTAGATTTAAGTTTAATTATGTAAGTCTTCCGAAATTAATTTAACCTTATTATTGAATTTAATATACGAAATTAGGTTCCTAGGAACTGAAGTATTTATGTAGCAAGTTAGTTAGTGAGTTAGTTTGTTTGTTTTAAATAGCCTAAATATGTTGTAAAAACCCTAGATATGTTATACATGCTCATGTTAGTCTAACAAACTTCATTGTAGGCAGTAGGAATAACTTTAGTAGCATCAACTAAACATCTGCTATTCATACTATTAGAGTCAAATGATTTACTGCAACAACATATTTATTTGTGTCAACATGTGTTATAAATAAACACCAAACTAGGGGTTAATTAAAAGAGAAACATTTTAAAGTCTCTACACATACATTTTGAAACTGAGAGAAAGTTGGCAGCAATCGGAAGAGGTTTATTTTGACTGACTGCATTATAAAGGTTTTTTTTTAATGAAACATAATTCAATTCAAGCTAATTTTTATTCATTCTTTCATTTTTGTTAATTTGCCAACTTTATGTGGTTTGCGTGACAGTAATTGGCACATTGTTTCCTATAATTCCTTTAGTTGCTACAACTGATTTTATTGATCAGTGTTTTCAGTTTTTTTTTTGTAATACATATTTTGCAAATTTATAATTAGTATAAAAAATCAATAAGGACAATGCTTACGACAAATTACAGAACGAAAGACAATTAACGAATACATGTTAATTTAATTTTTAGTCGGAGAAAATGAAAGTATTTCAATGCTTTACTATTAAGTAAACATACTTAATAGTCAAAATATGACACATGAACAGCTAATTTTTGTTGACATTTTTCTATATATTTTATGAATTCTTTGGCAATTCTTGAAGAAATAATAAATTGATGAAAATTTAAGAATTTAATCTCTTCAGCTATTAAAATGTTCAATACCATTCAATTATTACTAATGTTATGATTAACTCCCAGCTAAGGTTTACTTTTATGCATAATGCATTAAAAAATATTATTTGAAAGAAAAAGAGAAATAGCATGAAACATAGTTTACAAGTGTTTATATTACCGTATATAGTCTAAAATAAACATATTTATTTTATCATAAAAAGTGATATATTTTATGCAAATAATATCATTACTCCATAAAAAAATTTATGAAATTAAACTTTAGTTATTAAATTCATAAACATTTAATTTTAGTTAGCGACAATGAAAATAGCAATAAATGTATTAAAGCTACAAAGACAGGCCGATAATAAATAATGCGTTTATTAAAAATATATGTTGTTTTTAATTTCGCATTTTTAATTAAAACAAAACACGCAAAAAAGCATAGACACAAATAAATTCAAGAGGACAAAATGCTGCTTAAAACATTGAAATGCGCACTTTTCAGTAGACTATGATAAACTGTTAAACTTACTCATTCTCATATTCAAACACAATTAAACTAACCTTCAGCATTATCTTCATTGCTATTATTGTCATTTGTTAAGATAAAGGAACATTTACAGTCACACTTATTTTCACACTTCACTTTCATTCAGCCACGCAGTCATTTGTTCTATTTCTTCTTGCTTTTCGTTGTGTTCTTAGCCTAACTGTAAAATTTTGCTAGTAGTTGTATGTATAGGTCTGTGTAGGTTTTATGAGTATGAGTGGTTTCCTTTTGTTGTCGTCTTTAGATGGAAAATGACAAAATTTTTGTACTATCTATTTAATTTTGATAAAATTCTTGTAAAAAAAGTTTCTTGTACAAACCACAAACTTATCTTTGTAAATTAAGGAAAAGAAGCACCAATTGTCTCAGAATATAACTTTCTTATTTGACTTAAGGATGAGGTCTATTGAAAGTAGTTGCAATCGGTTCATTAATTTACCTAGAGCTCATAGAACCGTGCCTCCTGAATAGGTATTTTTTTTTATACATCTAAATGATATTGCCAATTTACGTTATGATTGGGCCTCATTTATCCCTATAAAGTCCCCTTCGAAAAATGGCTCAAAAGTCAAAATTAATAAAACACTAGAAATATGACTAAATTCTGCAAAAATAAATTTAATGTAGATGTAGTTCCATCTACTAAAATTCATAAGGATAGGAATATATTAAGCCTTGCCTCCATATAATCCCTTTTTTTAAACCTATTTTTATGTCGCCAATTTTTTAAAAATTTTCGGAATAAAGTTAAAAAACAAATTAAAAGCATTATTATCAAAAAGTAATGGCGTAGGGTTTATTCTCTCGCCCTGAAACGTTCACTCAAGGTTAACATGGATAGTTGTATGAATAGCCGGACTGACGGACGGACATAGCTATATCGGCTAAATTGGTATTGTGCCGATTTTTTTTTCAAAAAAATCTTTATCCAATTTTCATTCAATATAGTTCATGACAAATAATTAATAATTAAGTGGACATTTTGTTATAAATCTTTTTTAATGAAATTTTGTTATAAACCTTCTTAAGTGAAATTTTTAATTAAGTTTAATTTTGTTAGTCATTTTAACAATATTATCCCTAATATTAAATTCAATTCATTGCAAATTCCTTATACTTGTTGTAACGCTTTTGTGTATGTGTGTATGTTTATTTATTAAATCATATTTATTCAAAAATACAAATTCAAATGTTAATAGAATTTCACATAATAAATTTATCGTAAAATATTTAAAATATTTGCAAAATATACACATTCGACAATATGAAATGTAAATTTTGTAAATACTTTTCAAGGAAGTGCATAAATTATATTTTAGAAACTCAATTTTTTTTAATAAGAATTTTACTATGTAATTTTTCAAAATAGGGTGTAGCAAAAATTTTAAATAATTAAAGTAAATAAAAGACAATCCGTAACGAAATTGTGATGAATTTTAGTTTACAAGTCTTTTTTTGAAACCCTCTTATTTGTAAACAACAAAACACATATTTAACTTTCTTTAGAATAATAAACATAAATTATTAATTTACTAAACACAATAATTTCAAATGTTATTAATAGTAATAAAGAATTCTATATAACACTTAAAATAAAACAAAGGAATTGTAATTAGAAACTCAAATTCGAATATTTGTCACCTTTTATTGCAAAAATAATTAAATCTACTTGTTTGTGTTAAATATTTTATTACAGAAATACAAATACATATTATGTTGTTATTCCTTGTCCTCAGTTTGCTTATTAATAAACATATTACATATATAAAGCAGCATGTTGTTATAATTTTTAAAGTGAAAAATGATTTGGGGTGTATAATTTGTAAAAATTAAGCTGAGGTAAAAAAAATAGAAAATGTTAATTTCAACGTTAATTTTATAAGAATTCAGTTTATTTACCATTTTCCAACTCTACCGTTTCTCCAGCAATAACAAAAGATAAAACTACAACTAATGCAAAACGAAACAAAGCAAGAAAAAATCAACAAAAAACCACACAAAAGAAGACATCTAGGGTCTTCAGAAAATTGGTTTCAACATTCACACATGCGGACAGATAGACAGACAGACAGAGAGACAGAGAGACAGACAGACAGACAGAGAGACAGAGAGACAGACAGACAGACAGACAGACAGACAGACAGACAGACAAACAGACAGACATAACTTAGTCGAATAATTTATCAATAATACTCTAAATAATTACTTTATAGGATCGAAGAATTATATTGTGGAAATTATAAATGGAATGATAAACTCATTCATTCTCTTTTCACGAAGGTGAAGTTTTTTATAATATCAAGTACAAATGATTTTGGTACTTTTTTGTTCTCTTACTGGTGCTTTTTTTCTTTTTATAAGATTAAAATAAGAAACATTAAATGAGGCATGCAAAGTCTGGAATTTTGATACTTTTTCGAATAGGTACTTTTGGACTTTTCTATTATATTGAATCTAGAATATAGTAGTGTCCGGAGTAAATGACCTCTATAGAAGAGGACTTTTTTCACATTCTATATTTACTGAATATATTCTATATTACTGAATATATGAAAAACAAAATTCAACAATCAGAGTCCTGAGTGAAAATATTTACTAAAGTATTTTTAGTATTTTTTATTATTCGACTGGCACTTTTTGTTTTTATTCGACATTAAATCTAGAAACATACACAGAGAAAACATATTTGTTGTGATAACCGAATTTGTTTCCAATCGAATTCAGTCGGTTCTCACAACTATACCTTTATTCGATTGTAATTTTTGTAAATTCGGTTACTCTTATTGAATATATGGAGTACACAACTATTTTGATTATTATTCGGTAATCAGGATTGAAATTATTGGTAGTTACAACTGAAATTATTATTTATTAAAGCCCAATTTGTGGATTATGTGTATTTTAAAATATATTTCATTTTATTTAAAATATTTACAATAAAATATAAATCTGTATAAACTTACAAAACGTATATATATTATTTGATGATTGATGAAAATTTGATGTTTATGTGCCGGGAATTTTGCTCTTCATCCTGTCTAACATGTCCAAAGGACTACTACCTGTCCGCAGCTATAAAATCAAGAAAGCTAGTAGAAAATAACACAAAATAGATTAGGAGATATAAAACATATTTAACATTACCTTTTATATCCGATATTTCCGTATTTATTTATCCACAAAAGTAATTTGTCTTTTTATTAAATATAAATTCATTTTATTTTATTTATTTTTATGTACGTCAACTAAAATTACCAACTTATTGGTTGTGAACATCGAAATTGGTTCCTTTAATCATCATTTAATTTTAAATAATTGTTTTCATTAATAATTGGTTGCAGTGCCCAATATTTTTTACTCTCTACTATTTTTCACTTGCAACGACTAATATTTGATGTTCTGACGTTTCAATTCTAAATAAAAATCGGCTTCTTTTACTGAATTCACAAAAATAATTAATAACCGATACAATTCAGTTCAAATTACTAATATGGAATTGTTAACACCACAATTCGTTTATAATTATGGTTTTTTAGTACTGAATATAGAAAATTAGTTAATTTTACAGATTTTTAATAACACCGATAGAATTTTAATTAATTTAACTAAATATTTATCATGGTAACCGATTTCCAATCGATCTTTTTTCTGTGTGTATAATCATAATATAATTTTTTAAAGAAAAAACATTGTAAGCAATTAGTACTTCCTTCTTAAATTTGTACTTTGTAAATATTTTTATGTTAAAAACATAGATGAAGACATGGGACATAATGTGGTGTTTGGCGGGGAAAAATGCCAGGACAATAGACGGGGCTTAGTTAATGTAAGTAGTCTTTATTCTTATTACTTTCTTGTTTTCTAACTGTTATAATACATAAAAATGTTGGTTCTTCACTTATTATATTGCATCGATTGGCCCAGATTCGCTTTCTGAAATAATTTTATCATGTCCGTCCATCCATCCGTCCATGTATCAAATTTATTATAAATTCAAAAGAAAATTATCATAGAAGTTTTATCACATACTTTTTTTTACTGGTTTTAGACTTAATTTTATTAACTTAGAATCTTTATCTAAGAAAAGTTATTCATGTCCGTCCATCTACGTATCCATATAAACCTTATGTATATGGTATATTTTTCTCTTTGCAAAATAAATCGATAATATTTGAAGCTCTTCGGTCCATGCCTTTTGATAATTGTTAATATTTTTGTCACAATTATGATAAATATACATACAATCATATGGATAAAAAATCTGTAAGTTCTTTTTTTTTTGACAAAGAAATTCATTAAAAAACCCTTTTTATTTCACAATTTCCTTAAACTTTTATTATTCTCAACACTTCCCATTCCAAAACACTTCATGACGCCACTTTTGTATATCTTTAGTCCATAGTGTTTAATATGCGTAAAAAAGTTTTCTTTTTGTTTCCTCTTTATTTATTTTTACTACACTTTTGTCTTTGTCCTATAGAGATTTTCCGGGTTTGGTTTTCATCCTGTTTTGTTGATACTTTGGTTCTCTGTTCCTTTTGTTTACTCTTGTTGCCCAAGAAAACTCATCCATCCATCTATTTAGTCAGTAAAACAAAAGTCATTCTGTAAGTTATTCAGACATTAATAGAACATTTGTATTTTGTTAACAATTTCAACAACAATTTAATTTTGATGTTTTCTCTTTTTTTTTTTTTGTTTCATTGAAATACAGTTATTCATGGTTTCTTTTGTTTATTTTTAGCTTTTTTTAAGCATTATAATACATTTGTTAGTGATATTTTCTTTTTTTGTATTTTTCATTATAATTTTCTTTTTTGAATTTTTCTCTTGCTAAAAGAAAAGAAAATTTTCTGCCTTGTATTTTCAAAGTTTTTAAACAAATTTTAAATAAGATGAAATAAAGATTTTTCTGTTCTGTTACTTCCTTATACATTAGCATTCATGTACTTTGTATTTCCTACCTTATTTTTTCAATTAAACAATTTTATTCATAAGGTTAAAAAAAACAATAAAAATTTAAATAAGGAAAATTTAATTTTGTAAAGATGAATTTTATTTAAATTCTTTAAATGTTTGTTATTAGTTCTTCACTACATTTATTAAATTATTAAATTATTTTGTGTAATTAAAATATTTTGTTTATATATTAAGGAAATTTTATATTTATGTTAACACCAATATATTGAAAGTAATAATAAATTTTTATCAGATTTTTTCCAAATTTTTAAAATTTTATTTTTAATTATTTCTCATTTAAATGTTTTGTTGACGGTAAATGAGCGCAGGAAATTGTAACAACTTTTATAATTTTTAAACGATTTCTGTGCTTGATATTTTAATGGAAAGACAATTGCATATCTAAAAAGATTAATTTAGTTTCAAAATATTTGTAAAAATTGGTTGTCCCTTTCAATTTTCAATTGATTTGTAAAGATAAATCAATTTGAAATCAAAACGATTTATACATTTTTCAAATAAAATCTCAAAAATATTATTTTATCCTTATAATAGCTAATAAATTATTTTATATGTGACCATAAATATTTGAATAATTTTAACATTTATGTGACACAAATTGACAACTTTAAAAACAATTCGTAATCAATATTGAAACCTCCAACTTTTATTTATTCTTTTTCAACTCTTTACACATATCTTTTGTACGTGAGGATTATTTTTTTTATGTTTTATAAGCGATTTTCTCCATTTGTTGTCATACATAAAAATGTGCAAAAAGCATATAAATAATTTATAACAAAATGGCAGTAGGTAAAAAGTAAGGAAAAGGGAAAAATGGAATGAATAACTAACAAACGAAAAATAAAGCTCATTAATTGTAAAAATTCAAAACTACAGTGATAAACAATCTGAAAAACCAGGCACGCAAATGTATGAACAAGTAACTTTGTGGCAACTATCTTATAATTTAACGCACGAACTGGAACATTTTTTTTTTTTTTTTGAGAATTTTCTATACGAAAAAACGAATGTTAGTTCAAAGTCCTATTCGCAGGCTACGGTTGTATGGGGGCCAAGACAAATTTTCAATAGGCATCGTCAAAGAAAGAGTATGTGCAAAATTTCATTTAATTACAGTAGGACCTTGATTATCTGTGATTCGATTATTCGGCAACATCAATTATCCGGGAAGGAAAAGTATTTTTTTGCATCGAAAAATTTATTATACAGAATGTTTCCGGTCCCGACCATCACGGAAAATTGCAAAATTGCAAATTGATCTATAGCGTGCGTTTAATATGGGCAAACGCGCCAGACGGAAGGACAAACAGCCGACTGATATACTTTTAGGTGGGTATAACAACAATAATTCTAATAAATTAAAATCATAATGGAAATTTTTAAGCTTTAAATATTTTTACAGAAGATTTTTGCAAAATATGGTTTTTGTAGAAAATGTTCACAAAGTTAGCTTTCTATGGAAAATTTTTGCAAAATTATTTTTCATACATTTTTTTTTCAAAATTATATTTTTATAGAAAATTTACTCACAAATTTTCATTTTGTTTGTATTCTTTTTTTCTGTATTTTTAACATAATTTCTGAAAGTTCTTTTTTTAGAATTTTTTAACCAATTTGATTCTACTAATAATTCATAAAAACGAAGAGATTTCTAGGTAAGGACAAAACAAGTATTACTATGATTTTCTAAAAAAAAGCATGTATTTCAGTTAATATAATAACAATTGTGCTAAATATATAATGGTATAAACAATATAAGACAAATACATGTTCCATAGACTTTCATCTGCACTTAGAAATTTATACAAAAATGTTGGCCAAATTTAATTTTGATAGTGAAATCATAAATCTCATTAACTAATAATATTTTTAAAATTAAGTTAATAAAGTCTTTTCTTTTAGAATATTAAAACGACATACATTTGCTTAAGTAGATGATATTTGATGAAATATTTATTATTTAAGTGTTGTCTACCTTTCACCAACACATGTAAGGTATTTGATTTGAAAAACCAAAAAAAAAAAAAAAACAAACATAACAAATACAACCATTAACATTGGAATAATGCATTATTTTCTATTTATGTCAGATAGTCATGTTGGTACTTGTTTGTTGTTGTTTTTGTAAACCTTTGTTTTTAAACCAAACATTGTGATTCAACTTTAAAAATCGTTTTGGATTTGTACCAAGGTTAAACTTTTGGGTGGTGGGTCAGATACAAATTTTCAGTACTATCGGTCAAGAAATGACGGATTTAGAGGTAGACATTTTGGTCATATTCCCAAATGAGAGTAACTTTTCAACTTTTGGTCCTAGAAAAAATTGTCCTATTAAAATTGTCTATATTAAAATTGTACTAACCTTGGTTAAAATGTCAATGAAATCGATTTCTCAAATTGGTTCACTTAACATGAAACTTCTCATTTGTAGATATGTATGTATATGTAGCTGACTTTTCCATCAGTGCGTATGATCATTTTATGAACACTCATACGTATAGTTGTACCTAGTAGTTGAAATCTAAGCAAAATACCAGCAAATTTACAAATATTTTTAAAAAATATCTTAAATCAAACAATTTTCTACTTTATTCTTATCTTTTTACAATGTATTTTAGTTAAAGATGAGGACTTCTTAGAAACTAAACAGTAGTACAGAGACTAATACTCCATTCGACACTTAAAATTAGACACGAACCGGAACCATATACGTGTAGAAAAACTGCTTTGTTAGTTTTTCATTTTGTGTCCTTTTTAAAAGTACATATTTCAAAAAATATTTTATAATACTTCTACTGATCAAACAATGCCAAATTTAATGTCAAGCTAAAGAGTTGTAAAATATCTTGTGTTATTTTTAGTATATTCCATCAGAATCAAAAGATTTAAAAAAAATCGTTCAATATTTTTTTTTTTTTAAATATTATTGAAAATTTTAATAAATCTTTAAGGATAAAAATTATAAAAAACACTTTTGACAGATTTTCATACTAACGGTATAAAATAAAAATAATACCAAATATTTCCCAACTCTTCTTGTTGGCTTGACACTAAATTTGACATTGTTTAATTAATTAGTAAAAGTATTTCAAAATATTTTTTTAAAAATGTACTTTTTTTTACCTTAAATTTAAAACATTAGACGTATATCATATGGTTCTTGTCCAACGAATTTTCATCATCATTTTAACATCTGGTTCTTGTCTAACGATTTTTATTCTCTTTTTGTCGGACTGTGATATCAGTCGAACCACACTAACGTTTCAAGACATTAATTATGAACACATTATTTCTATAGGATATTTTTTAAATACTTAGTATTTTTAATTTAATATAATTTCTTTGAGTAAGGCTTTGTTTGTTCAAACAGTATGTCATCTTTCTTTACTAATGTCTATGCCATGTTGACTTGTTTCTGCTTGAAAATTCTTTTGTGATTTTAGGCGGGTATATTCAATTAGATTTATGGGTACCACTTCAGATCATATAGCAGAATGTGTAAAGGTCTGCCTTTTCCTAATTCCTATTTAAAATTCTTTATTTCTACTTAAAAATACATTTAATTAAGAAGTTAAAATACTATGATATATTTATAAATTCCACGATAAACCAAACTTATTTGAAGACTTTCATACAATTCTAAGCAATAATAACATAGTTGGAAATAATCTCTTTATTCTTCCCTAATGGTTATGGTTGCTTTTTGCTGTCATCGTTATGGTGGTTTTAGAACCAAAAATATTATTACATCATGGTTTAATAATTATCCACAATTTCTCCCTATTCTTTTTACATTTCATTACAAAGGGAAACAGCATTGTCATATAATTTAATTTAAAAGAGATCTCACATCTTTTTTTACTTGCCCCCATGAAATTTTGAGTTTTTTTTGTTTGGAATTCATAATGTTTATACTTTTTATTTAAAAACCACTGGTATTTTTCATAAAATATATAATAAAACCACAACTATTTGTAATTTTTGTTTAGAGAAAGAGAAATTTAACCAGTTTGTTTATATGTTTGTACAAACATATATTAAGTGGAAACAACATGAAAACATTGTAAAAAAAAATAGCTTATAGTTATATGATAAAAACTATATTTATTTAAAGTTGTTTCATAATAAAATAGTTTTGAATGTATTTTAAGAAAGTTTGTATGTCTGCAACTGCAAAAAAAGTAGGAATAAAATTATTGTAAAATATTTGCATACATTGGTTGTAAAACTATTTGTTAAACACATGTTATAACTATTATGAGTTTATGCAAATAGTTTACAGAATTTTTTACTTTATTTTTTATTACACTTAAACAAATATGTGTTATACTGAAATGGAAATGATTATATTTAAGAAATATTTTGATAAATCAGACATTATTTTTAATAAAAATAATCTTTAAAAATTAAACGTAATATAAATTTTTCGGTAGAAGTTTCTTTTTGGAAAATTTTGCTATAAAAAAAGGTTTTGAAAACATCTATTTTAAGAAAGAAATTCAAACAAAAAATTGTAGCAAAAACATAATTGAACGAATGTTTTCTATGAAAAGAAAATTAAATGAAATCAGATGGACGGACATAACCAAATCGATTTAGAAATTGATTCTGAGTTCAGCACAAACGCATAATACCCTTTCAACTATAGTGTTTTAGATTATATGGCTCAAGTATAATGACGTATTAAAAATGTAGCACGTAGCGACTGATTTTTTAGTTTCAAAATGAATGTTTATAATAATTTTGTAAAACTTATATTTTTTATTTATTTGTTCTTTAAAACAACGAAATATTTTCTTTAATAATAATTCTGTAATAATAATGAAAAACAATCACATTTAATAGAAATTGTAAATTATGAATCTCAATAGCATTTAATAGTATAAATAGTTCAAGATGTTATTATTGAAATAATTTAATTGTAAAATATAAATGAGAATAATAAAACCAGTGAAATTAATAGTGAAGATGAAACATTTTGCGGATAGGTATAGACTAAGTAGTGAATATTCCGAAAAAATGGTGGGCAGAAGAAACATATTAATACAATTCGCAGAGTTTTATAGTAGAGAAAATTTTAAAATTATCATTACACAAAGGGATTTAAAATTTTCAGTTAAAATAGTTTGTTTTGAAATTCCACATAATCAGAAGTATTTTTTACCCTAATTATCCTTACATCGAAATATAAAGTGTTCTCAAAACATTCCTTTAACCATACCTGCCCAACCCGCAAAAAATGTCATTACCATAACTGTTATGAAAATGTATAATTGACAACTTTCCTAAATTGTACACCAACTTTGATGACTTAAACATGAAATTTTCGAGTTACTGAAGATTTTGATTTTGAACAAAAATGAGAGTTCAAAAAATATAAAGATGGACAGTGAATAAGGCTGTAGGATTTAAAAGTATTCTGGCAAAGTTGAAAGATATAAAAATGAGTAAATTAATGGCAGAGTGATGACTATTTGAAAAAATACATATATGTGTGTTTATATCAACAATGTAATATTTCTAACAACTAACTTAAAATGTATTAAAAGATTTTTAAGCGTATGAACAGCACCCTCAAACAGGTTTACATTTTTTATAACTTTATAAATAAAAGGACCTGTTAGTTCACTCTGCCAATGACTTAATATCCAGAGGCTTCTCTTTTGGTCAATTTGTAAGTTATTGTATTGTAAGGATATTCAAATAATACCGTTATTTTTCTAAAATTTTTTTTAATAATCCTATTTAAATTTAAATAAAGACCTCTAGCTATACATGCCTATGCAAAAAATATGTTTATGTGTATGTGCTTACCAAATGTATTAGTAAACAATATTTAAACGTTTTAAATGTATTTACGTTGTTATTCAGGCTGTTAAAGCTTAAATAAAAGATCCAAAATAGAAAAGGAATTCCAAATAAAACGTATTTGAAATTGTTGCTATACTGGCAAGTAATATTTATTTGAATTCGAAAGTAAATAATTATTGTAGTTGTGTTCTTAAGCAAATAAAGCATTGGAAAATATAAGGAAATACATCACTAAACATTTCTGAATACATCAAACAGTTTCATGTGGTATTCTTTTAACAGTATCATTCGTGTATGTATATGTGTAAATACTCTGAAACAAGATATGAAAATACATTTTGTATAAGCTCCATTGCTACAGTTGTATGCGTCGGTGCTGATGTTTGTAATGCACAAAATATTTCGATCGAATCAGAATCATTTTCTGAAACATATCCGGCTGTCTGGGTGTCAACAAAATCTTTGTTCGGCTGCAATTTATTTAAATAAAAATTAATAAAAAATATTTTTCGAAATAGGTTCATTATTTCACCTAGCCTTCATACAACCGGACCTTCTGATTTGGACTCAGAAAATCAGCATTGAAGCCCTCTTTAGAAAAGTCCTAAACGTCTAAAATTGACTTTTAATCATATCCCTTTTCCAATTTTAATAACCCTACACCATCCTTGGGAGAGATTAGTGCAAATTTCAAATTTCATTTAGCGTTTGAAAAATGGAAAATGTTTTAAGCTTGCTGGGTTGTTTCATTGTTTTGTGTAGTTTTATACAATAGCGCACATGTGTGTGTATTAAGTGATAGATTTTATTTATATGCAAACATGGTTTAATGTCTACAATACAAAATTTCAAATGCATCATCACAACTACATGTATCTAGAAAATATTGATATTTTTATTAAGGTGGATCAATAAAAATTAAATACTTTTCATACATTAAATTCTTTTTAATTTCTCAAGTTTATTTAGATTTTCTTTAATTTTTTTAATTGAACAATTTACACTTTGCAATGTCTGTCTATCTGTCTGTCTAACTTTTAGATATTTTAGAGCAAAAGTTACAAATATTGGACCATATTTTCCCTTTGTGTTTTAGAAAAAGATTTAAACGTTAATGTTTGGAAAATATAATCAAATTAAATGTAATCAGTCAAAATCTCCACTAAGTTTCATGAAGATATCACCACAATTTTATAATAAAGTTTTTCTTAAATAATATTTGTTTTTTGATTTCTTCCTTTTATTTTACCACTCATATCTACTGTCTATAACATTTGTCTTCTGTTAACATTTGTAGCAAAAAATTGCATAAGAATCAACAGACAATACATGATACTTCAATTGCTATTTCCTCATCATCAGCACAACCATTGTCACTACTACTGCACAATTCACACTGCCAAATGTAATATTTATTCGCATGCAGTTGCAATGTTTTTCATGTTTAATATTTTTTCTGTTTGTAGTATTTCTTGTAGTGTTGCTTCTTCTTTTGATTTAATTTATTATTCTTTTAACATTATGTTTTCTCTCGCTATTGTGTTAACAATGATAAACATGAAGAAACAACCAATAAAGATGTTAAAATTTATGAAAAATATGATCTATACGGTGGGTAGTATTTAATAATAAGCAATTTTCACTTAAAAAGTAAGAAAATTATGCAAAAACTTGTTAAAACAATGTTTTTAAATATTTTAAAAGTTATTTTGCCTTAATTTTGATATATTTCATTGATTAGTTTTAAGCAAAATTTTAAAACCTTTTCCTTACAGTTTACTCTTAATATTCATTCTCTAAGGCAGTTTGTTGTCCTTTATATCAATTTATACATAATACATCATAACCAAAACATATGTATTTGTGGGTAGTTGTACTAATAAGTTCAGTAACATCTATAATGATGATTAAATTACTATAAACACATATTTACTACTACTAGTAAAAACATCATAATGAAGAAATGATTATTTATAAAAGGAAAAATAATTTTAGGAAATAAATAATTTACATACACTTCTTGTTAAATAATTATTGTTGTCATTGTCATATTGCTCTGTGTTAATGAAATATGTATATTTTAACAGTAAATTTACGTAGAAATGTATGTTTAATATATGTAAACATATAAACACATAATCTTTAGTATTTGTATATATAACCGAAAACAAAACAAAACTCATTACTATATAAATATCAATTATAATTGACAAAAATATTAAGGATATCATATTAAATATCCAACATTTAAATAGACTACACAAGCGGCTTGACAAACTTACTAGTATTTTACGTTTGTCTGTTTGAGTAGTGTATGAGGATGTTTTGGGTTTGCACAAATGCTTGCGGTTTGTTTGATCAAAAAACAAAAAAGTTTGATTTTTACACAAACATATTGAATTTTTGTCAATCCGTTTGTATTGCTTATATTTGTAAATAACCAATTTTTTACAAAATTTATATTTCAAAGAAAAATTTACATGAAAAAAAAATTGTACTAGCAATGTTTGTGTAGTGTGTGTTGAAATAAAAAAAGTATGTTTGTCAAGCCGCTTGTATAGTCTATTTCGGCCTTTACACAAACATTGCTCGTACAAACACCGATTTTTTCATGTTTTTATGGATTTGAAAAGATACAAATGTAAAAATTTCCTTGAAATATATATTTTTTAAAAAATGCGTTATTTTGAATATAAACAATACGGTTTGACAAAAATTCATTATCAAATAATTTTATTTTTCTACAAGCATTTGTACAAACACAAAACTTACACTACACAACAAGCTTGCACAAACGTAAAATAGTATTTGGCCCTCAACAGTTAGTTTTAAATTAAAGATAGTTTTAAAATGATATTCTAATATATTGGGTTATGTCTGAGGAGTTTTATGGGAACTTGACCATCATGTGAAGAATTTTAAGTTTAACTAATGTTTCAAAAAGACTACACAAGCAGATTGACAAAGTATTAAATTTGTCAATCCCTTTGTATTGTTTATATATATAAATAATTTTTTTTTTTTTTTACAAAATTTTAATTTTGAAGGGAAATTTACATCAGTATCTTTGCAAGTCCACAAAAACGTGAAAAAATCGGTGATTGTACAAGCAAATTTTTGTGTAATGTGTGTTTGAATGAAAATTGTATGTTTGTTGGTTAGCCTTAAGGAGATTTTTGACAATAAGCTATATAAATAATTTTTAAAAAAATTGTCTCAAATACTTTTCGCTTATTTTTATTCTATTTTTTTTCCTTTACAGAAGGAAACAGCATGTATAATGCTTATTTCTTTACTTACACAAGTACTTTTGATCTTGGTCATAATTTTTTACTACGTTAAGTCTTTTACAAAACGAGAGTACAGCAACAAGAAAATAATAGCAAAACTAACAGGAAAAATTAAAACAATAAATACCAAGTTGCAAATTGTTTTTGAATATTTTTACAGTTTACAAGCAAATACATTTACACTTAAAGACAATATGAAATATATCAGGTTGTGTTGTTCTTACTTTAAGAAAAGTACTACAATCACTGTTACAGCTTATTTTTCTTATAAAATATTGCATTATAAGCGCATTTTGTGTTTGAGCATTCCATTCCACTGAAAGAAAAGTTTGTAAACTTTTTAGTGTTTTTTTTTTCTTTGCTGAATTGACTACACTTCTTTACAGTGTATTAGTTTAGACATAACAAAAAAATTATGAAAATTTATGGATTTTGTATGAAAAGAATTGGAAGAAATTTAAACAGGACCATTTATTTGTTTTCGCAAAGAAGAACTTATTTTTATGTCTAACATCAGAGAATTCTCTATGTGTATCTCAATCAAAAAACTTCTATACATGAAGAAAAACCATAGAGCTCATTTGAGAGCTCGCTGCGTATGACGGTATATAGTAAATAAGTTATCTAATAAATTGAGTAAGGAGTAATCTGAAGCTTAGTTTACCTTTTTATAAGGGCTAAGGTCAAGTGAGGCCTTATAATTATAAAATTGATGAAAGTTATCAAGTCAAGTATAGAACTTGTTTTTGCAGCTTTTTGTCGAGATGCGAGTATATTAAACATAATTAATGTGGGCTAGGTGAAATAATGGAACGATGTTAACCATTTTCTATAATCTTCGTCTACCGAATATCATGAAGATCATGTGACAAATTGAATTGAATTACCGCTAAAATTGCGACCTGTAGTTTGATTACAAGGGGCTCTATTGTATTGGGGCTAAATGAAATAATAGACTGATCTTAACCATTTTCAATATACTACGTTCCTGGGACAACAGAATATGTACCAAATTTTATTGAATTATCTTCAAAATTGCGAACCGTAGTTTGATTACAAGGTTTTCATGGACGGACGGACAAAGCTCAGAAAATGATTCTTAGCCGATTGGTATACTTTAGGATATAGGTCCAATATTATTATGCGTTACAAATACCAGCACATACCCAATATACCCTTCCCACTAAAGTGATGTAAGCTATAAATATCTTTATATACGACTGACACTTTTTGACACGGACACTTTTTTTACACAACCTGAAATATCTCTACAATTTTACATATTCTGAGAGATTTTAATCATATTTTTAGCCCAGCTATTAAATTAAGCAGTTTAAAAGATTGGCCTTATTTTTGAGTAGTGGATTAAACAAGCTTATAAAATGTAAATATTTAAAGTAGCAGTTTATGGTTTTATTTAATGTTAAGTATATACATCAAAGATTTTACTACCAGCTATACAATTGACAGGAAATCCATGTTAAGATAGGATTAACACCTACATTTTGTTGGCTGACTACACGATAAAGTGTAAGTAAGTAAATGTTATTTTTGAAAAACAAACTTAATATAATTAAGTAGATTTGTTAACAGAAAATTTTAATTTATGTTTATTTAATTAACTTATTTCGAAAGGTATTTTAATGTTTGCAACAACTTTTCTGACAACTTTGTTTAGTAAAAGGCTTAGTTACTTTTTATTGTCAAAGGTAAAACTTTTTAGTTAAAGGATATTTTCGGCTGTTGGTAATTAAAAATCTAGAAATTTTTAAACATTTCGTTTTAGTACTTAATAAATTTTGTTTACTAAATAACTTTGATTAAGAGCTGTTATAAAACTATAATTATATAATAAAAATATTAACAATTTATAAAGGAACATTTAATAGAATAATAACGATTGTTCTCTTTCTTTATTTTTAAGAAATTTTACATTAATTTTTAAAATCCTATGAATTTCAATAAAATATGTTTTGAAGAACCATTTTTATATGTATTATAAAATAATATTTGCACGTGTTTTATAATATTACATTTTTCTTCCTTTATTCTATTTATAAATAATTATTTTATTTTTTCACACAATCACCGGGAGCTGAAGGCTAAAATTGTCATATTTCCTATAATTTACACACACATATTTACGCACGTTTTACACACATGAGTGTGACAAATTCAGACACGTGACAATGAGTTTTCAATGCAAATTAAATTGTACACCCACACTAGCTAATAGACGGGACTATGGAAAAAGAAAACAAAGTGAAATTAATATGAATTCAAACGTCTTATTTCAATTAAATAGTATCCGGACCTTGGTAACGCCATCACACATGTATATATGTACATATATCAAATCCTTCTATGTGTTTCCTTTCAAGAGCTTAGTGTTTTATGTAATAGTCCTAAGACTAGTCTAAAGTAAGTGAGCATAGTAACTGATGTTATGTAGGGTACTATTTACTACACGTAGAAATGTTTGCGTTAATTTTATGATGGTGGGCGTGCAATGGCAACTTTATCAGTCCATCTAGAAAATTATACTGATTCTTCGCCACACGTCAAAGTTTTACTTTACTATCATGATTTATAGTTTTTAATTTTATGTAAAAACTATCTTAAATGCAATCAAAAACAAACAGAGCCACGACCAATGCCACAATCAATGAATGCAATAAAATAAATCAACAGACTAAAAGATATTCGACACAAACAATTATAAATCTATAGTTGGGCATGGTCGATCATATGATACACTATATCAGTGAGTATGATACGAATGTGAATTATATGAGGGTTGATATTAAGGAAGGTAGGTGATAATATGGTTCTATGTATTCTTATCAATTCTGATAGAGGAATTTACGTTTACCTATAAGTTATTTACGCCGAACGTTATTGTATTATTAGTATTTATAAGCGAGTATGAGTACAATTTCATCATATTATCTTGAAATATGTAACGTGCGAATTACATTTACACACAAAGGGGTGGACTCAGAAAGTAATTCTTAGCCGATTGGTGTACTTTAGCTTACCAACTTTAGAGAGGTAAGCTGTATAATGCCATGATCTAAATTTGTGAACATTATATTATTACCATTTTTCTAAACTCTTTGGTTTATTTTATAGTAAAGATACACTTTATTACTTTACTATTTGTATTTTTATTGGATAGCAAAGCACCCAGTGTCGTTCTAGTATACATTTATACATATATCATATAAATTGCAGTGCTTGGTCTACAAAATTACAACATCCGTTTACAAAGTAAACAAGATATGTTCTACAATATACAGTTTTAAATTATCAGTGACTTATGCAAACAGCAATTAGCTTATTTTATAGAAAATTTTCTTTAATAGAAGTATCAAGATTGTTTTTGCCACTTTTCACCTTGAAGCAAGTTAAAATTTATCCTGATGACTTTAAAGAAATAAAAAGCTCACTGTTTTGAGGGGCTGTACATTTAGTTATCAAAGTAGCACCATAATGAAACTTTCTTTAAACTCATGTTGTATGTAAATTAATGTCTACAACAATAATAAATATATAGGGCGGGATCAAAAAACACGTTCAAGTAATTACATGCACACAATGTATACAGTCCTTTAGCAATATATCTTGAAGTTTTCTTACAGGAAAACATATGGTGTTTTACAACCAGAGTGTATGTAAATATTTTTACCGGCACATGTAGTCAAACAGATTAAAATGCCATTCAAGTATAAACTCTAGAAAATTTTGTTATTTAAGGTAAAATATCTTTATATATTAAAACTCTTACACACTGGTTCTTTTAATATTGCTCAAAACATCCGAGAATCTCATATAGAAAATACCTCTTTTAAACTGTACTAATGAACTGAATTCGATAGAAAAAAATATTTTATTTATGATTTTGAGCTGATTATAATAAAATTGTTTTAAATTAATTTTATTATTATTATTTTTTTAGAGATTTGGTCGATATAATCAATTTTATTACATTTTAGAGCCATATTTTTTCTCTTTTTATACAAATTGTCAATGTCTTAGCTTGAACAGAAAAATATTTAAAAAAATTGTTTGGCATTATGTTTGATTCATTTCTCAATTTTTTAAAATAATCTAATAATGTACTAAAAGTAGTTATGTCGATCTGAAACACTGTAAGAAATTTTGAAATATTGTTACACATGATAAGTACAATATTACTTAATTTTTGAAAAATGATAGCAAATACTTTTCTTAACATATTGAGATCAAGATTTTTAATCGCTGGGAGAAAACATTTTTCGTTTTTTATAGAAATTGTCGTATTCTCATTTTTAACAGAAAAATATTTTATAAATCAATTTTTTGAGATAATCTAATAATGAACTAAAAGTAGTTTTGTCGATCTAAAAACACTCTAAGAAATTTTGTGGTATTGTTACCCATGATAATTTCAATATTACGTAATTTTTAAGAAATAATTCCATAGATCCAGATTTTTAATCGCTGTGATTTATTTCTCTTGTATTAAGTTCATTATTGGTTTGAAAGGTATATATTTCTACACAAAGGTAGTCCATGCCATGGACTCCATGGAACACCTCTAATGTACAAACATACATACATGTATTTATATAGCTTTACATGTTTTTGTTGTAATTTTATAAAATTTAAAGATTTTGCGCTCAATATAGATTAAACTCTAATGACAATTTCTGTTTTAAGAAAATGTTTCTAACAAGAAAACCAATGGAAAATATCTAATACAAAATCATTGACCTTGTAAAAGTGGCTGCATAAGATGGTTTTTCATATGTCAGTATTTATAAATAGAGAAGTGTTTGTGAAAGAGAACAGTTTACAATACAAATACATATGAATATATGAGAAAATTATCTAAAGTATTATATAAATGATAAAATGTAAAAGTAATTTTGTTACAGAAAAATTTCTATAAACCAATATATGAATAGAAAATATCAACAATAGATTGTTCACCATAGAAAAGTGTCTTTGAGATTTGTTCAATTCTTTATTTGAATTTCTATTACATATAAACTACTTTTATGTAATCAATAAGAACATGCGTAATTAATGATGAAAAGAACACCAAAACACTTGTTTATATAAATACAAAGAACACAATTTATGTAAACAAAGGCAAAAACACACACATATAATGGGAATAGAAATAAAGGAAATAATCGCCCGGATAACACATATTCACAGTTTTAATTATAAATCAAAATCTGTAGCATAAGTGAAATTCTTAGACAAACACAACAGTCTATTTTTCTTACCAGTAAATTTTTGATTGGTCTTGCCAAAAGGACAAATTTTGATTTATATTTCAGTATGACAGCCTATCTAATAGCTACAATGTGATTATTGTTTATTATTGTAATCAAAATTGTAAGAAAAGTTGTGTCTTTCTATGTATGTGACAATGTCATTAATTTGTCATTTTTTGTTTACTATTCTTTTCATATTTTTCTCATCTTATTACTGCTGTTTTTTTTTTAATAATTTCATCACTTACATTGTTGTTGTTGTTTATTCATCATTTCATGTTGTCTGTGTTAATCCAAAGAAATATTTTTAAATTTATAAATGAACATATTCAAATAGGTCTCTAAGAGTATATGATTGATTTAATATACCTTAAGGGCAGGATATGGAAAAAAAGTAAGAAATGTTATAGTGAAAACGTAGTTCCGTTGTCATTTGTTCAATAACAATTATTATGTTATTGTTATTCCTCTTATGAATATGTAGCAACAAGGGGGATTTTCAAAATATGACACATTCATAAGAAAACTAGATGCACATGTACATTAAGGTGGTTCGAAAATACAGGTTGCTATTATAAATACATTAACTAAAGGTGTGTATAAATTCAAATTAAATTCAATCTTAATTGATTTTCAAAATATTGAAATAAAACGTTTCGTTCAAATTTATTATATTAATCTAATAATTAATATGTAATTCGTTTAATATGTGTAATGAAATGTAAAAAATTTTGCTATTACACTAAATTTTCTGAAATGATATGTAAGCGTCTCTCTTTCTTTGAAGGAAATAGGAAAAAATCATAAAAACTCAAAAACCTCTAAAAAGAATCGTTTTATCCTTAGATCCAACTCTTAGATCCCTTTTCACTCTAGTTGAAAAGGGAAAGTATTTGTTTTACACATTTAGTGCATTTTGAAATGTAACAAACCAAATACCAACAAAATTTAAAAAAAAAAGGTCTATATAATTTTATTCTTCCTCGTGTTATTCATATATGAGATTCTTAAAAACGTAGTTCTTTAACATACTGAAGTGAACACATGTATATAACACCGTCCGACAAAAAGAAAATAAATTCGTTAGACAAGAACCGGATGATATACGACTGGTGCTATAAATTTGAGGGAAAAAATTTTTTAGTTTTTCATTTTATGATGTGTCCTTTCATAAGGACTTCAAAGTTGTAAAAAGTACATTTTTCAAAAAATTCTTTTACTAATCAAACAATGACAAATTTGGTGTCAGTCCAACAAGAAGATTTGGAAAATATTTTTTATTATTTTTATTTTATACTGTCAGGACTATTACACTAAATTTTCTGAAATGATATGAAAGCATCTCTCAATTACCTTTCTTATGATAGAAAAATTTCACAACATATCTTTGAAGGAAATTGGAGAAAATCATAAAAACCTCTAAAAAGAATCGTTTTATCATTAGATCCAGCTCATCAAATATTGGCACCATGACAGAAATTTTGTGAAACAGTACCTTAGAATCAATTCAACTTTAACTCTAAGTAGTTGAAAAATGAAAGTATTTGTTTTGTGCAAAATCACATTTAGTGCATTTTGAAATGTAACAAACCCAATATCAACAAAATTTTAAAAAAATGTTTCTATATCCTATATTTTTCTCGTGTTATTCATTCATAGAATTTCTAATAAGTTCTTTAGCAATACATAGTTATACACTAGTTCATTGGAACGTATGAATTCTGGAACTCGTTGATAAATCTGAAAAACATAAATTTAATAAACTTAATTTGTTTATATAGAAGAGGAATCCACATTAAAATAATTTGTAATATTTGAGAAAAAAATTAACAGAATTGAATTTTAAGTAATGGAAAATTATAATTTTGTTTGTTATTGGAAGAAAAATATTGTAGAAAAGAAATAACTATTAAAACAACATACACTTGCCTCTTATTCGATTAACCGAATAACTATGAATTATCCGATTATTTACCGGCTAACTTAAAAAAAAAAATTATTTGTCGAATAAACCGAATAAGGGAAAAAACCGAATAATTGTATACTCTTGTATGTGAGAAGATAAATTCAAAATACGTATGATTGTTGAGTAATTTGTATCATAATTATATATTACTCATACGTTCTTATTTGGTAGTTTCAAAAAAGTAGGATTTTGTACATGATTTTAATGAAATTAGGTACACACACTATTCGCGTAAATTCGAAATTTATGGTTCCAAAGTTTCTAAAATTTATTTAACGAGATTTTATCGAGGTTCAAACTTCACATCTTTTAGGACTTTTTTCAACAAGTATTAAATTTGACATCGTACATTTTTCTTATAATCAATTGTTCAATTCACAATCAAGTTGTATATTGTATCTACTAAATTGTAGTAACAGTGATTGTGAACGGATTTTTGTAGCAAGTCATAAGTTTATGTTCACAATAAAAATACAATTAAACAAATAATATTAAACTAATTAAACGAGCAAAATAAACCAAATTAACATCTGTTTATTTTGTAATTTCTGTGTTACCACTTTATCGTTTTTTATGCCAAAATTGATTGAATTTTTTATTTAAAAAAAAAAAACAATTGACAACACTGAATTTTCTTACGACATTCGAAAAACATATGAAAAATTGTCGTAAGAGTTGTATAGAACTTTTGCATAGAAAATACCAACAACATTGTTATGACTATTGTAGCAGCTGCTGACATACAACGCATACAACGCTACAACGTCGATTGTGAATTGAACAAATATGATTTTAATCATTTAAATCCCTAATTAAAGCGTATATCTTGCAGTTTTTAGTACTCTTGCTAATATATTATAATTTTAATACAAAAATGTCTTTAAGTGAAGGATATCTCAAAAAAGTACCTTTCGTTAGGTGTGGAGTGTGCATACTGTCATGTGCAAAATACACAAAAATCAAAGTAGAACGATGAGGAAATCTCATGAATAAAAGTTTTCGACATTATGGAAACGTTTACGAAATTCTTCATTTATTTTTATACTCTGAATAGTAATACTTGGATTATGATTTATTATTGGCAGCATCTCTAATACAATTGTGATTTATTTTATATTCCTCCAAAAAATACAAATTCTTGTAAAGCTGAACACAGCAGGATATGCAAACATATGTAATATGATTTCCAAAAGTAACTATTATTTTCATTGGTATTTCTAAACATATTGTTTCATATTGAATTAATTACCTTAAGCCACGTGAGTTTGGCAGTAATTGTATAAATACAACTGCTCCTTGGGAAGATTAAATTTAGTTTACTTATTGTTTTTATATATATTTTTTTTAATAATGTCAGATATTTTTATTTATATGGATATTAAACCTCTTACCTGTGTCTATATTTTCTATTTCAATCTACGCATTGATTAAACATTTGCATTAATAGTTGTGCTAATGGTTAAAAATCACTTTGGAAATATGTTTAAATAAATCTTATCCGTCTGTATCTTAGATTATGTATGTATATTTATATCTTCAATTTTGATTCTCATGTAATTCTGATTACCAGTGTAATAAGAACTGTTAATGTTGCTGCAATCAAAAGTACAAATATTTGTTACTAGATAAATAAATTACGTCGTGTTACATTTAGCAAGGAGAAATTAAGCATTACACAATCGAATGACTTTTATATTTACCGCATTTAATTACATTAATAGATTTTGATTGAATTTTTTTATTTTATGATATTTGTTATTTAAACAAATGGACAGCAGTCATGTGACAAATAATAAAATAAAACAATTAAAATATCAGCTTAATTTAAACGATTTTAGCTTGATTCATTTCAACAACATTGTGAATTCAATTCAATTAGTTCTTGTTTTTTTCACATTTAAAATAACAAAATCATATAAATGCGATTGATTTTCGAAATGTGTGTCAGTGTTTTCATTGAAAACATTTTAATGAGAATTAGGTCTATCATTAAAATATCTATCTATACAATATATTGTGGCTAACTAGATTCTAATGAGCCCAACTCATACTCTTTCTATATGTAAACAAATGTGGCCCAATTGCCAGCAAGTATATACATTTAAGTACATTTAGTTTGAATTACTCGAATGTGGTTTATAGCTGAAGCAATTGACCTAATTTATAATATAGAAAATGGATTTAATGTATATTGCAATGTTAGACTGATCTCCGTTAATTGTAAAAAGTACTTAAAAATTAGATTAATTACGATTAAGTTATCACAATTACGAAAAGTGACATAATATTGGAATTTTGCTCGTTAGCAAAATCAAACATATAATATCTTTCCAATGGATGGACTAACACACTTTGCTAACTAATGTTGTTATTATTGAAAAATATTTATTTCTGCTCAACCTATAAACCAAATGTATATGAAGTTGTTATTTCAATTAAATTTTTAATTATATTAACGTAGTAATTTAATTTTTTGTTTCACACATTATACATACAAATTTAGCTGAAATTTGTTTTTAAACATGTATTATCATGAAAATGTATTTATCATGAAAATGTATTCTATTGGGATTCGTGTCTGTATAAAAATAATAAATTGTATATCGTCATATGAAATCCAAAGAGCCTTATGTTACAAAAAATCAGAATCGACTTTTTGATCGATAATGGTGCACCGTATCAAAATACATGTTCCTGCTAAATTTTATACTCCTACTATTAACATCAACGTCCTTATCAAAGAAATTCTAAAATGTTATGTTCTAAAATTCATGAAAATTTTAATATTCAAATGAAACAAAAATTTAACTTTTAGCGAATCCTTATAACTTAGAGATTATTTTGTCTCCCGAATTTGGAATTTCATATGACGATATGTAGAAAGCAATATGTAAAATTTTTACAAATTATAACTGCAAAAAAAGAGCTTTATCAGTTTAAACTGTTTAAAAAGAATGAATATATATGAAATTAAACATAAAATAAATTTAATGAGTATCCTTTAATAGAATATACCCCTATATAAGGTGCCTTGCAGAAGATGATTTGTAGATAAACAAGGTTATATGCATAAAAATGTTGGAAAAAAAATTTTTGAGGATAGGTTCATAATTAAATCTACCCCTCATAAATCGATGAAATTAAACTTAACAAGTTCTAAGCGAAGCAAAATCTATGTACAAAATTCTATGAATATCGGTTCATAGTTGCCATAACCATCAATAAATATTTTGTCAATTCAAAAGAGCTCGGTTCTTAAGTAGTTAGTTAGTTAGTTAGTTAGTAAGATATATATTTCGTTTCGATGTTTCTTGTCGATAGATTCATTGCTGTTTCCTGCTAAATTATTTCAAATTGTCAGGGTTATTATTTTTTTAATATCCCGCATAAAAGGTATAACACCGTCCTACGCGAATCGGATAATATAGGTCTGGAACTATTAATTTAAGGGAAAAATCTGCGTTTTTAGTTTTTTTTTCGTGACTTTCAAAAGGACAAAGTTTTAAAAAGAACATTTTTCAAAATATATTTTAAAATCCTTTTACTGATCAAACAATGCCAAATTTTATGTCAAACTAACAAAAAGAGTTGTATAATATTTTGTGTTATTTTTAGTTTATTCTGCCAGGATCAAAAGATGTATAACAAAATCTTTCAATATTTTAAAAAAATATTGAAAATTTTAATAGAATTTTAAGGATAAGAATTTTAAAAGACATTTTTGACAAATTTTCATCCTATCAGTATAAAATAAGAGTAATACAAAATATTTCCCAACTCTTCTTGTTGGACTAACATTAAATTTGACATGTTTTGATTAGTAAAAGTATTTTTCAATATTTTTTGAAAAATCTACTATTATACCCTTAAATTTATAACATCAGATATATGTCATTCGGTTCTTGTCTAACGATATTTTTCTTTTTTGTCGGAAGTTGTAATTATTGAATTAAATGTATTGGCCTTGGCTTTAACATTGAACAATTTTAATGTAAAAAACACTCAAATAAATTTGTTTATTAAGAGATGGGAAAAATCTCTATTATTTATTTTAGATAAGATTTCCCTTGCCATTTTTAATTTATTTAAAATTTTTTATTGTTTACTTCAATTACATTTCCAGTGAATTTATGTTCTCTTTACTCTACGATGATGATTGTATTGCCTGGTCTTTTTTTCTGTAGTCCTTCTATGCAATTTGATAAATGACCTGTAATAATGTGCAGCAGTAGCAGAGTAAGACAGCAAATCTATGAATGAGTAACTATTTACAATTGTTAAACATAAATAAAAACGGAATTAGGTATAAAAAGGAAGATTTGATTAACTACCATTGTTTTTGAAAAAATCGAATTACATTTCAATATTTGATTTACCTTTGTTTTTGTTAGTTTAAGGGGCTCCTTTGGCAACGAAAGAAATCTAAGAGACATCATAATATTTTATTAACTTTTCAAGGAATATATAAAATTAGCTTTCTAAATGATATCAATTATATCGTTTTTTTTTTCTTTTAATGGACAGACGAATTGTATATATATGATTGTTAAAAAAAACTTATTTTATAAAATTTGACTTGTTTTTAAGCAATTTTTATCTCTATACCATTATTCTTATCTAAAGGCAAAGGCTGTGAGTTTGCAGTCAACACTACAGAAAAGCCTTAATGGTAGCACTGTACCATTAAAAAATAGCCCTTGAATTTCTTTGTTTTTATTCAATATTTTTGAAATTATATACATACATATGTACATGTAAGTAATAAATGTATTTGTATAAATATATAATGAATGTAACTACATGTGTACCTAATCTATTGATAAAGACCAAATCAACCATGTAATTTGTCCAATTATATTACTGTTGAACATTGAATGAATGGTTTATTCAGACGTATGATTAATATTTAATATCATAATGTGTCACTCATGCGACAAGGTGCACATGTCGATGAACAGAAAGAACAAAAGAGATAATTATAAACAAGTGAATGTCTATATAGTTTTAAGGTCAGTGTAGTAATTTTAACATAAGATTGGATTTTATCAAAACTCTATAATAAAAGAGAAGTCAACACTTTATTACAAAATATAAAAATGTAATTATTTAAAGAAATTAGTTAAACAAATGGAAAATTGTAAGAGAATAAGTGAACGAAAATCTTAATTTACAAGTAAATGAAAAAAATGTTTTGCTTGGGCATTTTTTAATAAATTTTATGATAGATATATATGCCTATTGAACACAATTATTTCAATTATTAACATCACTCATACGGCACCATATCTTTAATTTGTAATTTTACTTCATACATTAGTAGTTGGATAACTTTGTCATCCAACTATTTTGGTTTCTCAAATAAATTCATTTAATTTGTTTCTTTAAATTGCTGCAGAATACAATGATTCAGCAAAGTGGTAGGTTTTTGTAAATAATTTCTATAATAAATCATTTCTATAATACACTCAAGTAAAAGACTTCATTGCAAATTCGTTATTCGATTTGTCATTTTCTTTTTCCACAGATAAAAAAGTATAATTAACTTTATTTAAAACAAGAAGCCATTTAATTGCATTTTGGTTTTTTCAAAGTTCAAGTTTTTACAACTAATTTTGTCCACTATAGATTACGTATATTTTTGTGTTGAAAAAATTTGCGATTTAAAAATAGTCTCATTTGTATTAGTATTACTTTTGCAAAATTAGTGGACACGTGCCAATGTTAATGGTGTATTTTCCAAAAATAGAAATGATAAAAAAATGTTTTAAATTTAATTCCCATTTGTATATTGCTATATTTTGTTTTCTAGATACTTCTTTAAAATATTCATTAAACTTTTTTAATTTATTTCAAGCAAAAGAAAAATAAGTTGTTATTTAAATTTTTAAATTATGAAAATTATCTAAAATCCCAATCCCAAAACATGACATTTTGTGATTTAAAAATAAAAAGTTCGATAATAAAAAATTTAAATTTAATAAATTAATTTTGTTTTCTAAATTTCCAATATTTAATATAAAAACAAAAACATGTCTATAAATTTTATATTCATACATATTAGATAAAGTAGAAATATTATTATTTAACTTAATATTTTGTATGATAGGTTTAAGGTGAAAGTTGTGACATTTTAGTATAAAAATATGATTTTTGCATTAAAACGACTTTTTAGTATAGAAACTAGTTTTAGTAAAAGAACTTATTTTTAGTATAAAACATATTTTCAGTATATATGTGCACTTCGCTGCACCATTATATGTGCACTTCGCTTAAGTACTCGAGCTATCTAATCTCTTACCACGAGTTGGGGAAGGATGGGTGCCATGAGCAAGCTCAATCTAATCTCGACAAGAGAAAAACCTTATATATCGCCCAACCACACTACTCTGATATGGCTCTGTTAAGCACATTTAATATACATCAAATTAACTCCACTTCGTATACCCAATCTTCGCATTATCAGCTCAATTCCAACATTTTATTTGTAACCCTATTAGAATCTTGGAATGATAACAGAAATTTATTGTAAAAATTATAATTCTTCGTGTATTTGTCTTTTATCCAAGCACCCCTTTCCAGTGATTTAGGTTTAAACCACAGTCACTACGTAGATCCCAATGGAACCTCAAGCAACTGAACTGCAAAGACATAGTCCTGTGGGCAACATACCACCCATAGTACCAAATCATGCAAAGAAAAGACAGGTTGTGACAGTTTATAGTCCCGGTAGACTAGCACCTTTTTATCCCGGGATTGCAATACATTAAGACGTGGAGTCTTACATCAAGGAAACATGCACCGGAGAGAGTTAGGTGTATCATTTGTAATTTCTATTTCTATTTCCGACCCTATAAACCATAAATATTTTTGATCTTTATAGATAGCGGAAAAAAGCAAGAATCCGATACAACCTCTGAAAATTTTATTAAAAATTGAGTTTAATTATTCATTAAGGTTATAACTAAAATTAGGCCCTATTATTAGAGCTCTGGAAACGAAAACATTTTTCTTATGTCATATTCAGGCAAAAACCGCAACAAATCAATTGCCTAAAAATATTTACAAACAAATTCATATGAATTTTTAATAGTATAATCTACATATTTGAATGCTAAATATGAAAGAAAAAGTTCATGATTTTTATACCCACCAAAAATGGTTAGTATATTTCCTTTATAACACATAAAATATTCTTCTAAGAATCTATAAAGTATACATATTTTCGGAACTTATTAGATTCTAAAACGATATAGTCATGTCCGTCCATCGATCTGGCTGTTTAAACGAAATTATTTGTCTACGATTTCATCTGGTATAAGGCTTCCTTCATAAAATTACTTTAACGCTCATAAATTTTCTACACATCTATCGGTGAAATTTGGCACAAACATATTTTATAGGAACCTTAATCGCTTAGTTTTATAAGGATCAGTCTATAATTAACCCTACTCCCCTATAAGGTTCCCTTTAGACTTTAACGCTCATAGATACCTGAAGATTTTTAAAAACTTTTTACTTTTTCAAAGAGTACTCTTTTAAACTTTTTATTAAAACAATAAACATTAAATTGAACATGAAAAGCCCTAGGTGAATACAATTTTCTATGAACGAATTTTTATATTTCTTGTTCTATGACTGATACTGAATAAAATCCATACTAACTGCTTTTTTAACACATCATGGTGAAAGCATCACCTAATATAAAACTTTTACTTTTTTTACTGTTTCGCAAAAAAAAAAAATCAATATAAAATTTTCCAAAAATTATGTCTTTAACTAAAATTCTCCATAAAATATTTATGCATAAATGAGTTTTAGGATAATATTTAAATATATTTATGGTATTTTTAGAATTTATATTACATTTCTGTTTCGTTTGTTTTTAAATAATACTTTTTTATCCTTAATATTTTATTTTCTGATACACTAGAGAATTTCATTCAGTTAGCGGCAGCTGATGAAAAAAGTACATACTTTCAGAAAAAAAAACAAATTTTATAAAAATAAAATAAACTTAATGTTGTTTTCTGTTTAACATTAAAGCTAATAAAAATGGTTATTATAAATTATTTATATGATATATGTACAGATATGGGCAATTTCGTGTCAAGTTATCGAACGTAAAAAAAACAATTTGTATTAAATTTATTCCAAGGTTAGAACTATTAGATAGTGGGCGGGTCACAGCTCCTTCTTTCGAACTGAACTGCTAGGGTTATAGGTGATCATAGTTGGATATTTTGTTCATAAAGTTTATTTTTTTCAAATGAGAAAAACTTTTCACCTATTGATACTACCAAAAATTGTCCAAAGGACTTTAGATAATTATTTCTTTATATTTTTGTTATATAAAAAACTTGCTTTGCTAATTGTTCAATGATTTTTGAGGAAATTAAATCAATTTTGAAAATTGTTGTTTACACTTAGAGATAATTAAAAATTAAACAGTTTTAATAAAGAATTGATAACAATTCGATGTGTTTACTAAAAAATATTACCTTTATAATTATATGAACTTAAATTTGTTTAAGGAAAAATACTTATTATTTGATTTGAAGTATGACTAATGTTTTGCTATTCACTTTATGTTAAAATTCACACCTTCAACTTTAGTATTTTTTTGTCATTTTGCACTAATTTATGGCAAATAATACTTTTGTATATTTTATTCACTCAAGGACTCTTAAAATCAATAAATAAATATTTAAAACCCACAAAGTTTCGAGGTTTCTTGGGGTTCACAGAAACGCATTCTTCTTATTTCTTCTGGGTAATTTTTATAAAAATGAAAAGAGATTTTTATTAACTATATAATGAAAATATTATTTTTCTCACAAAAAACTAAAGTAGAATAGAAGGGGGATCATATACCATAGGGGCACATCTGCCAAACCCGAATAACTAGAAAACCAAGTAATAGATTTTATCACGTTATTAAATTTTATTTTCGTTTATCAATTATCTATCATTCCCCAAGATTAATTTTCATAAAGTGGTAGGCAGACGTGATTAATTGTTTCTCAATTAACTGTGAAAATATATCACTGTGTTAACTTTTTTGTTTTTTGTGATTGAAAAAATTTGTTGGTTGGTTATAGAGTTTTAAAATTATTTAACAATAAGAAATAATAGCATTTTAGATATCATAATTTGAAGCACGGTCAAAAATATTAAATTAGACCCCCGAAATACTCTCGGGGCACATACCCCAACTACAATGAATCCATTTAATATAGAACAAAATATTGTTTAAATTTTTATTTGTAAAATTATGTGAATTAAACAATAAATATTTGGTTTATTATACTTTGTTTAATGAACAAAAGTAAAAAAATCGCAAATGTTTGAATTTGTATTTTTTGGTTTATTTGACCAATAACAAATTTGTCTGCGGTATAGCTGTTTCTGGTCAGTAAGGAAAAGTAAAAAACAAATCTTTAAGGTGACATAAGAATGATTGAAACAAATAAAACTAAAACCAACATATCTATGTATATGAACCAGTATCAAAATTGAGTATATGCATGCTGGTTTTAATTGGAGAACGCCTCATAGAAAAGATTAATATGTATAACTGATTAAAATGTATATCTGTTTTTAATGGTTCGTTTAAAGTTTTTCTTTTTTTAAATAATTTAATAAAAAATTTCAATCTTGTGAAAATAAATAAAATTTTTTACATCACCAGTGAGGTCATGTAAAAAATTCCGATGAAGTTTTTTTAAAACTACAAAACATTGTGGTCTAAATACAAATTTCTGACACAAATTGGTTGTGGCTAACAAAAAAGAGAATGTAGAAAACTATTTTTCCAGCAACTTAATCTTCCACACTTTTCTTTGTGGATTTTTAACAAACTTGATTGCAAGAAGGAAACTAAAAAAAAACATAAAAAATTTAAAAATGCGCTTTATTTTTACTCCAAAAAATTTTGTTTATGCCTCATAAGGTCAAATTAGAAAACTAAAAATGTTTCTGACATCGAAACAAACTAACATTCATTTATGTTGAAATTGGAAAGAATGCATACAAGAGGTATAACAAGTAAGAGTGTTATATTCGGCCATGCCGAATCTTATATACCCACCATCAAATCATTCATGTTTATGTAGAATTTTACTGATGTACTCACATTTTTGGGTCA